>NW_023998490.1:2628982-2629825 GCF_014805625.2 Glossina fuscipes | reverse complement strand
GGTATTTTGTGGCGGCCGCCATCTTTCATTTAAAATTAATACACTTAACTTTTCGCATTCTGTTGGATTGCATAAACCGATTGCGCTTGTATTTCATGATACAAATACTTATTGCACCTTTATCGGATCGCGAAGTACCTTTGAGTCATATTTGATCTTCAACTTTTTGTGCATTTCATATTTCGTTTGGAAAAAATGTTTCCTTTAATTTACTTTAAAGTAACAACTAACCTTAAAAAAAAAAAATATTTGTTATTTTGGAATTAGTCATGATATCAAAATTAGGCAATTTCACAAAATATGCATTATTATATCACAATGTGACTCACAGTCACCACAATACATTGTTACTTTACGGTGTGGAGTATGTGAAGCACAATCAATTAAACTTTATGCGAATCATATTTGTCGAGACTTGTTCTAATGTAAATTCTATCATGAGGGAATTATCATAGTATTTGTCACTGAACTTGCAGCACTTGAGATCACAGGAGGACAGGAGCGTACGATTAGCCTGCCGGGGAACTTGATAAGGGATGGAGATAGGCTAAAAAATGATGCGTATCATTTCAGAACAATATCCCTACCATCGCATTGAATAATTGCTTTGCAATTTATGAATTGACCCAAAGTTTTTAGAACCTGGGGGCAACGCCCATCGGAATTTTCAGCAAAAATAAAAGATGCATTGCGCGCATACATTTATCGCATAGATAGCGAGAGGGAAAATGTTACCTTAGTAAGCTATGTATAAAAAAGAAATAATAATAATAATAACGCTGCCTTTGTATTGTCCACGTTGTAACATGATGCAGAAATTGATGTGAATAGCAAAAACAGATT
>NW_023998490.1:2565994-2628882 GCF_014805625.2 Glossina fuscipes | reverse complement strand
GGCACAAAGGTAGAAATGTGAATGACATAACAATAGCGTACAATATCATAAGCCATAAGGATTCAGATGTGATCGTAAATTATAAAATGCCTTTATATAGCTATTTTAAGTTTACCCGGGTTAACAATCATTTGCAAATGGAGTGATAACGAGTTCCATAACTTTACAGCGTTAACAAAGAATGACCTTGATGATGTTAAGCACTTACGGTCAGTTAGGATTAGATTGAATTTTCTGATGTAAGTATCTCGGTGCTTTGGAGGAAAAGCAAATTTCCAATATTAAGGTATTTCCTATCATATCGCAGTTTGTTGAAGACGTACACACTTATTTATGAATTTTTGTTACATCTCTAATCTAATTTGCCATATGATATGAGCGGCCCGACAAGATAGTAGGAAGGAATCAATATTTCCAATCAAATGGCGCATTCATTTCCTGTCACATGTATAGGCACTGATATGTGAACAATTATCCTATTTTGTAATCTAGTTGATAGGCGTACAATAGCTGCGAAGGTCATTTGAAATCCAATCGAAACTAAGATGTGAATTTTCCCTAAGAAGCTATATGTAGAAGGGAGTAAGTAATACCACACAGGCACTGTCAGAGAAGTTAGTATTTGAATACGTGTGCAGTTACAGGCATCATCGAAGCGTTCGGTGTTATATGACACATGCATCAAATGCTCGACAAGGGTTGCCATACGTATTTAACCTTAACAGATAAGTACAGTCTTTCTTTCCACTTGAATGTTCTCTTCTTTTTTTCTTTTAATACAATTCGAGATAAAAAATTTTCGTCCTTTGTGTAATATTTCATATTTATATACAGTTTGTTCGATAATTTAATGAAGTAGAGGCAATCACATGTTGATTATGCCGATGATTCTCTTAAGTGACTGAGAGTCACGTTGCGATTCTGATAACGTTTCTTACTACAAACGTTTCTTACTTTAAAAAAAAAACAGAAAAACGAATTGAATCAAACGATCTTACACATTCGGCCAACCACGACTTGGTTTTTGATAACCATATCAAGGGAGTTGTTAAGAAAACGTTAATACACTACTTAGCGGTGGCCGCTATTTTGACGATACGCAGAACACAGTGCATAATTTCAGCGTGAAATGCCCGAAAGATCGCGCAAGTGAGAATTTCAAAACCTTCAGTTCTTCTTTAATTTTGAATGAATTTTAACAAATTTACTTTGTATATATATACTTATATAGCGAAAAATGTTTTAAGCCGTTGCTGAAATCAGTTAGAAAATTA
This sequence comes from Glossina fuscipes, assembly GCF_014805625.2. NCBI lineage: Eukaryota > Metazoa > Arthropoda > Insecta > Diptera > Glossinidae > Glossina > Glossina fuscipes. Next base: position 2,627,608 of record NW_023998490.1, on the reverse strand, counting down.
TGTTCGGCTTTGAGCGGATATGTGAAATTCATTATCAGATACCCCTGACGGCAAATTAACTAAATATAAATGAAATAAATTTTATGGAGAGCCGATAGCCTGTGTTGCTAGTGCTCAATGTCTTTCTTTTAGTCTAAGAATTCAATTCATTAGTCTAAAATTAAAATAATAATAATAAATAATAATAAATTTAATGGAAAAAAAATTTGAAAAATGTCACTAAAAGCACTAAAAGCATTTTTTAAAATAATTCAAAAAATTGTTGCGGAATTGAGAAGAAATTTTTTTGAAGTTTTGAATTGAATAGATTGTAAATAGTAGATATATAACATATTTATAAAAAAAATCCCGAATCTCAGGCCAATTAATTTTGAGGAGTGATAACATCTTGCGATTCGTTTTTATTTATTTATTTTTATTTTGTTTTGTATTACCACTCCTTATATAACCAGACGGTTCAAAAAGCCAAGATTCAATGCCTTCTACCTAAGTACCCATAGACGTAGACACGTATTGGATGAAGTGAGTAACTTGGCATCTGCAAACCGCAACGGGAAATGAGAAAAATTCCTCTTGCGCAATTCGCCAAAATCAACAACAGACGATTTACTGTATTGAGTCAAAAAGGGTTCGGAAACAAACAGGTGGTGAAGAGCACTTCAAATCAACAGCATCTTTTTTTTAAATCAACTTTTCAAGAAAATCGCCAGCTGCTTACGGGGTTTCGAGTTATTTTAGTAGAAGAATTTTTGTTTTTTTCTCTAAGTGTAAAACTAAAACATGCAGCGAAAGATTAAACAAGCAACACAGAAAAAGCGAGTTTGTGTTTGGTCTTATTCTTTCTTTCTCTTAAAAAAGAAGCTGAAGAATTTTTTCACCTTAAGGATCAAGGTATTTGAAATAACGTAAAGAAACCTCGTTTTGGGCATTCTTTTGGAATAGAAGGAAAGGAGATAGAATTATAATATTGGGCAAGGTTATTAGCCGCTTATTGCAGTAATGAAAAATAAAAAAATTGTTGTGAAAAATTAAAAAACGCAACACCGGAACCATTCCCGCGGAGCACTATCAATTTAACCGGTTCTGCGGCCGCAGTGCAAATGCTCAAAATTTCAATTTAAAAAATAAAGAAAAAATTTGCTTCCATTCAGAAAATGATCCTGAATCGAATGGGTCCTTGTTGGTGTTTTGTGAAGTGTACTTGAAAATTTGAAATAAACTAAAATCCAATGAAAGAAGTTTTCTAGAAATATACTCCATTTTGAATGAAGACATTTTCAAATTAAAAGTTTCTCGATTAGGAGATTGACTGAATTTAAGTAGATTTTATAGATGAACACCGCAAAGCTCGAATGCGAAAAATGAAATATGTTCGAGTTACGTTGCACGTCAAGTTTTTCTTTTTTTAATCATTTAAAAAATTTCCCTAATTAAGGGATCAATTAAGTCAGTAAAGTCAAAAAAATGATTTTGTTAAAAATTTATAATGACCTTTTACCCCTTAAGAGATGTAAGCAAAATTCTGCTTATTATTAATAAAAAGTCGTTTGATTATTTTCTGCATAAACTTCGAAAACTTGTGTTGTTATGTTTTTAGTGAAAAAGCTTTTTTTCCTATTTTAACGATTATGAATTTTCAAATATAACGAAAATTTCGAAAACCGAAGACGATAAATTCAATTGCTTTGCGTATGTGCTGCTCAAGCTGCACAATTTTCCAAAATGGCTTTTTCTTGCATTGTAATTATTTGTGGTATGTTTTTTAAAGGGGTTAACGAGTGTATTTCTATATATTTAAAAATGATTCTTTAGAACAGATTCTTCAAAGAGAGAGAGAGAGAGAGCGGGTCTATCTATCGACGCCTTTTTCTGTACACATTACCTTACATTCATAATTAGCAATGTTACGTCAGTTATGTGAGAAATTCATTTAGAAATCTCGCATGAAAAAGAGAAAAAACTAATTAGGCAAAGCCAGTGAATGTGTTAGCAAACGCATGCGTATCGACCGACCAATAAGCAAATATTTTCAAATTAATTAATTACTATATAAAGCATGGATTTGTACATATATTCAAAACTCTTCCGTCTCTAATGTTTAAATAAAAGAAATATATTATTTATATATGTATTTGTTTATCTTTCTTTTCGTTTTTAATGATAACTAACTCGTTAAGTGTTATAACAACAAACTAAACGAATTTCTTGCACATGTTCGTTGCTGGTACAATTCCTGTTTAACAAGTTTAATCGCATTAAACAATAGTTAGTTGCATTAATATTTGAGATTCATTTGTTTAAGCATTTATTTGTTGATAAGTGGACAACTACAAGACTACTATTCCGATAAGTTTGATGAAAAGTTTGACTTAATTTGATAAATAGAGAGAAATTTTATTTTCAGAAAACTGACAAAGAGTTGGATTCGTATTCGCACTGTTTTTGTAAAAGTTAATTAACTTTCAGGAAAGCCCAAGCGAGCTATTCAACTAAGTCTGCAGAATTCAGTACCAAAGCAGCCGAACGTATCGCTTCCTTTTATTTCACTAGTAACACACAATCCATTGTAAACATTGCTGACCCGAGAAAGTGCTTTTTTTTTAAATCAGACACAAAATGTTTTGAAGCCATTTGCCTATGATTGATAGGCCGTGCGTTCGGTTGTCCGTAGGAGCAGCTTTGAAAGCTACATTCCTGGATAGAGTTTCGTTGTGATTACATTTACTTAAGAGGAGTAATTTAAAAAACAAGTAAGAAAATTATATTCGGTCGTGACCGCGTCTTTCGTACCCATTACCGCTATCTTACGAAAGTCTAAAAAAGAGGAAAAGATCTCTGTTCACAGTTTTTGTTGCACAGCATGTGTGCATTGTAGGCGTGTCCTTTGTTCGGTTTGAATAATTCTCAAATTCGGTTGCGAATTTGTAGGCGATACCTTTTTCCTGAATGGGAAAATGTTTACCGCAGATACTGTAAAGGTGGACAGATGGACAAGCACACATGCTTAGCTGCATTGCTAATTTGAAACTGGTCAAGAATTTATATACTTTATGGGGCATTTGAAGCTTCTTTGTACGCCTTATAAAGGTATTGAAAATAAAATCAAGTATTGATGTACTATAAAACTGGATAGGCGTGGTCCATTTTTCCAATTTTTGTGCAGGCACTACAAGGCCGCCTATAGAATATACGTTCAACTTTGATGCGGATTCATCCACTTGTGAAGAAAACCAATTTTTTGTTCCTTTTGAAAAGTAGACGTGTTATCACTTTACGTAACACTGTAAGCGTGTCTTTCGGTCGATTTGGCCCTTATTTGATACCAACGTCCAATGTGTCTGTTATATCTGGAGTCGATAACTTCATTTATGCGGCCAGGGAAGAACTTTACAGCAGATATTGCACAGATGGACCGACGGATGCATAGAACGGCCTTGTGCGGGCTATTCGCGCTTTCTTCAGTCACGATTTCACTATTCGCGAATAAAAAAAAATGTGGCCAATTCCTATATTCGTGGCTATAAATTTCCCCGATCTGTGTTTTCGAGAATGTAAACAACCAGACTGAAAGCAACCTTATTACCCAATGAATAAAGTATGTAAGCAGTTTTTTAATGTTTCGTCTTTCACATTCGTTACAAAAATTGCGATCGGTGTAACACGTCTCTACCGCTCTTTTTCTAGTTTATAATGTCGACAAAAAAGATCAGAAACGAGTTTCGACACAAAAAAAATTTGTGTTATCGCCTAAAGTGAAAATAGAAATGCTTGATCGTTTACGCCTTGGAGAATCATTTGCATCCACATTATGCTCATTCCATGTCAACGAATCAATTGTACGGTCGATAAAAAAATCCGAAGATAAAATAAGGTCGTTCGTAGCTTCAACTTCAGTCAACGAAAATTGTTCCTGATCCAGCATTAGAAAAATTTAAGTGACGTTGTCATTATGGATCGAAGACCTCAACCAAAAAAGGGTGCCCTGAGTGGTCCAATGGTTCGGGAGAAGGCAAAGCGTCTTTACGCTCATTTTAGAGAACTTGATGATAGTTGTTGTGTTGAATGTACAGATGGAGGATTTCAAGCATCGAAAATTTAAGGTGAGACAATCCTTGCATAACATTAAAATCGTTGGAGAAGTAGCATCTGCAGACACTGCTGCAGCAAAACGATATCCAGAAGAATTTGTAAGCCTAGTAACTGGTGAAGGATACAAACCTGGGCAAGTGTTTAATGCAGACGAAACTGCACTGTTTTCGAAGAGAATGCCAAACAAAACATTCATTTCTAAAAGTGAAAAGCCTGCTCCTGAATTTAAGGCAACAAAGAATAGAGTTACACTGGTGCTATGTTCTAATGCATTTGGGGATTGTGACAGTGTTTTGACGGGCTAATAAGAAAACGTAGGTTACAAGCGCTATTTTTTGTGAATGGTTTCGGAATTGTTTTGTTTCTGAAATTGAAACTAATTTAAAAAAACAGAATTTAGACTTAAAAGCACTTCTAGTTTTGGACAATGCACTAGGTGATTCTCGCGAACTTGAAACTATGCATCCAAATATAAAAAAAGACATTTTTACCTCCGAACACAATGGCTTTGCTTCAACCTATGGACCAAGGAATAATCCAGTCCTTTAAGCCCTATTACGTTAGACAAAATCGTAATGGATAGTATGGAAAGTAATCCTGATATGAATGTTATGGAATGCTTGAAGAAATTTGACATAGCAAAATGCCTCATAAACATAAAAACATCATTGGAAGAACTGAGGCCACACACATTGAAGTCGTGTTGGAAAAAACTGTGGCCTGCTCTGACTGCGAAAAATGACGAAGAACCTGTGCAAGTTCAAACTTTGACTGCAAACATAGCCGAAATCGCGAACGGAATAGGACGATATGGGTTCGAACAGATAGAATCAAGTGACACTCAGGAATTGTTTGAATCGCAAGATAAAGATTTGACTGACATCGACTTGGAGGATATCTTAAATACACAACCCATTGAAGAGGAGACCTCAACAACCACTGGAAACGTGACATTTAATTTAAAAAATCTTAGTGAATTGTTAATGCGACCGCTGCGTATCAGTCAGAATTGAAGGAGCTTTTAAAAACTGCCAAGCAAGAGATAATTACAAAATTCTTCAAACCATTGCCTAAGCCTTAATCAAAATGTTCAAAAACTGCAACGTATACCCTATGATCTCATATAAATTACCATTCGCGTATTCACGGTTTCTGTATTCGCCGCATATTTATGGAACATATATCCCGCGAATAAAGAGCTTTTACTGTACTTCTCTCACTACCGATATGCACATTAACCTTTTCATACCCTCCAAAACTTTTAAAACAGGGATATATTAAGCTTGAGCACATATATAGAACATCCAGAGGGATTTGAGATCAACTTTCTATTCTACTGATCGATCTAGAAAAGCGATTTCGAGTTGATATAAGCTCGTTTGCCCGTTCGCTAGACTTGTGTACTTGTGTTCAACCTACAGGCAGCAAATCTTTGAAATAATTTAGTTAAAATTGATGTTCCGACGTAAATGCTATTAAAAATGGTTCAGATCGGACGACCACTTCCTATGCGAAGTCTTATTTTGAATTGAGCTTTTATATGAACAACTGAAGCGTAAGTGTAAGATGTTCAATGTTTCGCCATGGCTCACTACAGTGTTCTTACTTGCTCTTCTTTAGTTTGTGGATTATTTAAGCCAAAAAAACAAAAAAATTTTAAAATTCACAAAGTAACTTCTCCGTAGCCTTGGGTTTGAAATTCAGCATATAATTTCTTTTTTTTTTATTTCCAAAAATTTTCCGGAGACACGGAGATCCAAGCTTCGTTTTAAAGCTTTTTCACAGTATTTTTTGTTCTCCTCGTTACTCTTCTGCTTCAACTTAAACTATTAAATTTATAAAATATGAAAAATTAAAAAAAAGAATTATTTTTATTATTATTACAAATGCATCTTTAAATAGGCCTTTGTTCTCTGCAGAATGTTGCAGTCATGTTGTTAGTCATGTTTTGTGATTAATATACATGAACAAGATTTAAACATATGTAATTTCTGCGTATAGGTAGAAAAATAAGATCATCATTTTTGGGGTAAAGCACACACAATTACAGGTAAAACCCAAGGAGAATTCCTATCTTGTGGTGATAATGAACAGCAGTTAATAAGAAAAATTATGATGCGAAATAAAAGTAGATTCAGTGAAAAACTGGTTTACTTGTACGTCTGATACTTGTACATGAAAACCTGACACGTAGATGTTGATTGAGACTAAAATAAGTGGAAACCCAAAATTTGAGAAAGATAGCAAACCTTTAAAGAAGGTATGAGAAGATTAAGGTAACAGCACACAAGTTTAGCAAGTAAGAGAACTATTACCTCTATGAACCGCATCTAACTGAGGTAATTAATAAAATCGGTTAAATATATATTATAAATAAATAGTGTCAAATGATAATAACTAAGTCATCGTCACACATGTGTGGAACGAAATTTTATGTATTTATTTTTTGCAAAATTGATTACTTATTTATTTAGAATTTCTACCATGACTCGTTTCCTATTCCGTAACTTGTGGTTAGGCTCAAAACATTTACCTAAGTATCCCTAAAGGTTTAATATGAAAAGGGAAATTTATGACCGTATTTTAAGCAACGGAACAGGGCGTTCCTTCTTGAACCAAAACAGGCCGGTGTACCGACTTTGGTCAAAATATCACAAAAATTGCGATCTAGAGGTTGACCCATAGCTGTACAGGCAAGCTTAAACATATTCAGGAAGTGATTTGATATAATAAAAGGTGATTCTATGTCTCTTCTTGTGGATGTTGCACACCTTCACACAAACTGAATACACCTTTATCCCGAAAGTGGTGTAAGACATAAAAATTGGGATTCCGTAATATTTTGCGGATGGAGGTTTCAGCTGCTCACGATATTGTCTACTTTGCCAGAGGTGCAAGTCCATCCCATTTACTTCAAATTCACTTAGCAAACGCAGAGCTGGCTAGAAAATCTTCGCAGGAAGACAGAGATATGGCTGCCCGGAAAAGCATTTTCCATTTTGTTTTGATTTACCGCAGGCACTTCTTTATATTGAACTAGCAGGATAGGTTGCATGTATATTTATACATTGAATCAAGATGTAGTATATAATATTATTAAGAAATTCGCTTTCCTCGGATACGATTCGTATCGCTGGATCGTGGTTTTTCTAACTTATACACTTCCACGTTTCCACACTTCCACGTTTTCACGTCAAGATTCTTTTATTTACAATTAATTTCTTTAACAGCAGGATTATTCACAATTTATTTCTGGCAATACTCTCGTCTTCTCAACTCAAATATTCTTTTTCGACTAACTCTGCCTTGCCCAAATATTCATGGCTTCATTTTTAATCCGTTAACCTGCTTTTCCGCTAAATTTTGAAAGTGAAGTAAGTCCATTTAGTTGTAATAATAATTTTATTCATTTTTTTTTTTTTTTATCAGTACTGTAAACACTCTAGGATAATAAATTTAGATCATTTAATAACACAGACTGCAAGAAAAAATATCCATTAGTGCTATTTCAACAATTTCAAATTAATTGAAATGCAAACACCTTGGGTTGAGTGTCCAATATTTGGACTTGGTTCACTTTCAAAAGGAACGGCTCATATAGCGAACGCTTTCAGTAAGATTATAAATGTCGATGAAATTGGCTTTTCTAGCCGTCAACACGAACATGGCAATAGGAAATTTGTGAAGGTCCTTTAAACCGCATATTCACTGCAAATTTTACCATGAGAAAGTTGCCTCTCATAAAACGAATGCCGCTTGTTAGAATATCTCAAGCAAGCCTTCGATGATGCTCTTCAACTCTAAAGCCAAGTTTTTGTGTCGGTTCATACATATGGATGTACTACTGCTCCACACGTAATTCTCAGGTTCGCGCGATTAGTTAAAAGCAGCAAAAAGTGCTGTACAATGCCATGACTTCAGCTTTTTTGGGTGGAGGTTGAAGTAATCTCAAATTGATTAAATCGCCAGGGAAGAAAAACAATTAACAATGATTATTACGCGAACTTATTGCAGCGCTGGAGTAATAAAATTAAGAAAGAATCGCCGCCATCGGTAAGAAGGAAGTCGTTCAAGAAAAAAAAAAAAAGAGTTCGAATTGCTTCTTCGTATACTGGCTGGGCCATATTCACTCCCCTTGGACTATCGTCATCTTTTCTTTATTTACAGAATGTATTTACCGATAAAATAACTTGTTAGCTCGAGGTATTATAAGTTAATTTTTCTTTTTTTTTATTGCCAATTGTAATATAAAAAAAAGACAGTTATTTTTATAAACATGATTCACTTTTTCGAAAGAGAGTATTTTAATTAATTTTTTTATTTATTTATTAATAACATAAACTCAACTTTAATTAATATGTCGACGTCTCTTCCAATTAATTGTCTTAAGCATTAATTCGTTATTTGTTGTTGTCTGTAACAATTTGATTTTCCTTGCGTTTACCGCTCCTATTATATATTCTACTTCCCTAGGGGTTAGATCCGTTTGCATCAATGCCAATTGACAGATTGAAAAGTTCATCCATATATGGAAAAATCATTCATAATCATGTTAAAAGATTAGTTAGCAATTCTTAGTACGAGGATTTTGAGTTGCGTTCATTTTAATTATGCAATAACTGATTTCTGCTTCAATATTATGCAGTAGCAAGACAGCACTAGCCGTAGAGTCATCAAAAGAATGAGAAAGCTGTGCAATATTGATAAAAACAGAATAGAGTAGAAATTTAATGAGCGTTTTATGGTAAAGTTCGGTCTTTCGGCTTGCTAAATACGCTATTAACCGTCGAGGATATACTCGTTTTGTGAAAACGTTTGCAATATTAAAAAGGAAGCTTCAGAATCTCTGTAAGCTCTATGCTACTGTGATCAAAAAATAAGGTGAATTTTTATTCTCTCAAATCTTTTTCATCGTCTTTGTAGAAACCCCACAGCATCGCGATAGTCGAATAACCTGTCAATATGGCCTTCATTTTTGAGCAATTTTCAGGCGGTTGTTGCAGTCTCCGTTCATCTTCTGCACGATATTCCTTTGACGGTCAGTTGTTTCCGGCAAAACTATGGCATCCGGGACTAAGCAAAGATTTGACAGAAACAGTCCAACAACCTGTCTGACCGATCACGTAAATAAATGCATTATCGAACGATTTCGATTGGCCTTTTTTTTGTCCTAAAATCAATGTTTCTTATATATAGATGTGAACGACATATCATTACAGGATGAGAGGTTGTCTGACCCAATAGTCGCACAATAATCGCCACATTGCTCGATTGATTTAAAGTAATACTTTTTGATGCAGGATTCTATACAACTACATGGACCTGTGCTTCAATTAACTTATTTCGACGCTTTAATCTTTCATTCCGCGTAAACAAATCGGTAAACAAATGTTTACCGATCACCAGGAAGATTATCGTTTTGATGCGTTCAGATTAAGTGTCAGCTAAATTGACTCCAAAAGATGGTGCTGTTGCCTGCTTAGTAATCTTTCCATTGCACAATTTTATGTCTTGGTTATCTTATGCTTCCTTCATATCATACAATAAATATTAACTTCTTTTGCGCCATATTTTTTTGTGCAAGCGATGCTGGTATTTTCGCAATAAACTTAGATAGTGTATTAAGCTTATGTTAGTAACTATGGGTAATTGGAAATGTATTCAATAAAATGCAAGGAAAACAAAATGTTAATAATTATTAAGAAATTCAATTCGAAAAGTTAAATAAAATTTCTTTTTTTAAATTCTATTTTTAAAAAATCTCCTAAAAATTTTCAATTCAGGTTCATTAACCTAAAATGAAGTATTTAATGTGTGTGTGTGTTTGTGTTTGTGTTTGTGTTTGTGTTTGTGTTTCTGTATGGATATGTGTGATTCCTTTACTTTTTTTTTGGTTATTTGCCAAATTTTGCTACATATGAAGTCACTTACTTGACGTTAATTGCGATCTCTCTGTATGTAGACAGATATTATTTCATGCGCACAAGTGCTTTAATTGATTTAAAATCGGATCACATTCGCCAAATGTATTAAAACTCGTCGTCAAGTTAGTCATTAAAACGAAATGAATTTAAAAACTAATTCAATTAAATCTTTTAAATTCTAAATTAAAAACAAAAAAAAAAAAAAAAAGATATAAAGTTCTAGATACACGTTCAATTTACGAATCACTGCACGAGTTATATTTCTTCTGATTTTTATTAACTAACTTTTTTTATTATTATTTAAAACATTTTAGGTTCGCTCATCAGCGACCGCAAAGAAAATTTTCAAAAATTCTACAAAATTTCCTTTCTTCATTTATTAAACATGACACGTTTTGCACCACTTTCTTGATCACTTATTAATTTATAAATGACGTAGTCATGAGAACATTTTTCCCGATTCAAACTACATATGAAACTAATTGAAATGTCAGTATTTTTTCCTCCTGACACATATAAAAGACCTGATTACTACTTTCGAATTCAAATCGTTATCGCCGTAGACCAGAGCCCAGACAATTTATAGAGTATTCATGTTTTACATACAAATCACGCTTGCAACTCTTTCTAAATGGATTTCCAAATGGATTTTTCTTCTCTTTTTATTTTCTTTTTGCTGCTGTTCTCATAGGCCTGTTGTGAGTCTTAAATTAAAACAAAAACACTTGGCCAGAAATTCCTACAATACGCTCTATTAGCAGCTAAACTAATACAAGTTTTAAGTATTATTTAAAGTCCATTTGCAAAATAAATTGTGTTTCTTCTTCTTTCTTTCATTCAAAGTCTCAAATGCGTCGCGAATGCGTTCTTAGCAATTGCGGGAGCGTTAAATTAAAGTAAGCAAGGATTTCTGAGAAATTGATAGAGACCGTAGAACATGTTAAAAAGTTTTAGAAAATTTTATAAAATATTTTATAATAGTTTTTTTTTCAAATTTTTTTTTTTTTTTTTTTAAACGCGGCTTGCAACTTAGGCGAGAAAGGAGACAGATTCTGGCTGCAACTTGGGAGGTATGCACTCGATCGATAAGTTTATGTCTTTAACGGTTACATTTAGTTCGAATAATCGAAAATTTTTATATTTTAGATTTTTGTTTATCTCACAAAACCAGGTAGGATGGAGTAGCGTTTTCTGTCACCGTTGGCTTAAGCCTGTCTATTGTATTCACTATACGGTCGTATGCCAATTGCAGTTGAATTATGCTTTACCGCACTGAATGGGAAAATCTTACCGCTCTCTTTATCTGCTAGACTATGCCATAGCCCTCTCCTTAGTTATTGTTTCTAAGATGTTTTTTTTTTTTTTTTTTTATAAACCAACCGCACGCATTGAATTCCTCGATAATCGAAATGCTTTTCCCGCATCTTGAATACCAAGTAATTTCTCAATATCTTATATACGCTTCAGAAAGTCCATTATTTCAATTGATGTGAACACTTTTACTAGATTACCTTCTCAGTGCCTTCAAGCGCATATGTGTTTCGACCTTGTAATCATAATGGAGTTCGGAAAGAAGATGCACTTTTCATTTCCGAATAATGGGGATAAGGATTATCAACTTCCAAGTGAAGTGAAGTAGAAGGAAATTGAAAATTCTGCAATGCAATGCCAACTCGGAGCCATTTGAGCTTAAAAATAACTTAAAACGTTATACGAAGGCAAGGATGACTCTAAATTCCAAATATAAACTTAATAAAAATGAAGAACTGTTTACAAAGGTTTTCTATGGCAGGAAGTGCAAAAAATTACTCATTCTTTATCTATTTTCATCGCAAAAATAAGAATATTTAACCATTTGAAGACTTACTTTCCACGAGAATGCTTATATGGGAGGAGGTCCGAAAACAGATTTATGTCAATCAAAATTATCGCAATAAATTGAAATATCAAATTACTATGATGGACGAATTTTCATCACAAAATACTAAAAGTATAATTTTATGAGAGCTTGGACTATCCTCCAAAAATAAGGCTATGTATATGAAAGCAAAATCAAGTCAACATCAAATTACTATTCTGGAATAATTTTCATTATAAACTGTTAAAAATTTTACTTTGCCGTAGCTCTATAAGCACTTACCTCCCATGAGAAGACTAATGTAGAAGGGGATGCGAACAATAGAGGAATGTAGTCGAATACATTTCGTTGCCAAGTTAGTATTCTGGAATGATTTTCGTCTAAAGCCTTATTAATCGTAAGATGGTCCGTATCAGAGAAGATTAAAAAAATAGTTCCCTCTCACTTTTCTTTAGTATTCGAACATATTATTTTTCACCGGCCGTTGTCGAGAATAGAATATCGTTATCCAAAGTAAACCGTAGAATTGTAGGCGATTGAAAAATTAATCTTTTCGCAGCCTTATTTCAATTGGGTCTCAGTCCGTCAAATTTCGTCCACATACCTCGAACGTTGCGATTCGCTTGCTGCATGAATGCCACATCACATAAACAGAGACCAAACGGATAGATCTTCTCATCCTTAGCGTAAGTAGTGTGGAGTATAATGATTAAGATAACGTGCTAAGAGCATAATGCATTCACATATGGTTAAAAATGGATCTGGAGCAAAATAATGGAAACATTAACTCGCCAATGCGTAATATATGAAAGCAAGTTTTATATTTATATTTATCATCAATTTATACTATTCATCCTGCTAGTTGCATTCCTTTTTTTCCACATACTATCCTGCTTCAAGTCGTCATAACATCAGGACTACTTTAAAAAGCGACCTAACGGAGTTGGAATAATAAATAGATCTTAACAAATTGGTCTTACTTTTTGGACACACATTAATCATTCAATGCACCTACGATACGGTGACTATCAAAAGGAAACGAGGCCGAAATACGGAGTAGCCGCTGCCTCAGTCAATAAGTATTATGCCTTTATCAACTGACCGCTCGTTATAGCTCCGACCAAGTGTAGTCTAACGCGCTAAAGCTTGAACTGGCGAAGACCGACTTGTTAGTCGCTATTCTTATTTAATCGGCCGCTCATGAAGATTTAGTTGACGTTTCTCCGTTTTTTTTTTTGCGGACGAATCAAATTTTTCAAAATCATATCGATGGCAAATCTCTGGTTGAATAGAGATAGCTAGCAGCCATCGTAGCGGTTCGCAGCAGCAGGATATTGCTTACGTACCTATCTGATGCTGGTAAATTGAACAGAGCATAACTGCCCAAGTACTAAGCCATTAAGCCAACTTATGCAGTACCTACTACCTGTTACGAGCCAAATTGAAACAACGATCTGAAGATTGACAAATGCAGAGTAGAAGCCCTACAACGTGAGCATTTCAGAAAAGATAATATATCTTATATAACGATAGTCCTGCTTGAGTAACAAAAGTGATCATAATTATCAAAAATTTGTACGATTTTTAAACAATTGCTTTAAAATGTGGTGGATGGCGTAGATGACACGCCACGACAAACGTGTCTGCCTTATTTGTTTTGACTAAATCGGTGTAATCAAGATTTCGTTATTGAATAATTTATACGTATAGCAGAAAGTCATTTCAAATCGACCCATATTTACTTGGCTTTGCTATGGAAACTTTTTGTCAGTCAATGGCAATTATAGGAGTTTGTGTTTCTCTAAGGTACGTGTCATAATTTACAAAAAGCTTAATTTCGGCTTTTGTCTGCAAAAGTACAAAAATAATGTATATGCATATACATATTTATATTTGTATTTTTGTACATTTTGCATGAGCTTATTTACACAGTTATATGCATGAACTTACTATTTTTTTAAATATTTTTTTTACATATTTTTCCATTTATATATTCATTTTTGTTTCTTTGCCATTACTATTATTATTATTGTTATTATTATTCTTTGAATGTTATAGATATAGGAAAAATACATATATATATTTGTATATGTATATATTTTCGGTTTTCGTATTTGTTGTCATTTTTTATTATGTTTTTTTGTTTTTTACTATACGCCGTGTAATCTGGTTTTACTGCACTTTTATTATTTACCGCTTCGCTCCCCGCTTCGGTTCGGCATGAAATGTTGATTTCTTTTAAGGTGACTGGTTGTCACTATTTTAGTTGATTTTTTTCGTATTTTTTTTATATTTAAAAAAAATGTTTTTTTCTTTCTTTTTGTTTTAGTTTTTCTTATTATGCAGTCAATTTTTTTATTGTGATGTAATTTGCAAGACATGCACAGAAAACGGGTTGATTTTTCTTTGTGCATGTTTTTCTTTCTTTTTTCACGGAATTTGTAACAATTTTTCTAAAAAAGCTCATATGAAACATAATAACAAAAGAAATTTTTTTTATTATTATATATATATCTCTATATACATTTTTTTATTATCAATTATAAGGAGGGTGAAGAGTTTTCGTTTTTTTTTTTTTCTTTTTTAAAGTAAGGAATATATATTTTCAGATATTTAGATTTCGACTTTCAGAGAATCTTTATATGCGAAATAAAAGCTTAATGTATGACTGATGGTAGTTTTTTTTATTATTTTTCCTTTTAAAAACAGAGAAAATTGCACTGTCTACAACATTTTGATATCAGTGGAACGCGGGAGGTTGTAGAACTTGGGAGGTTGTGTCGCTCAGGAGGCTTTAGAACTTGGGAGGTTGTGGAACTCGGGAGGTTTACATACGGTATTTGTGGAACTCGGGAGGTTTATATAAACTAACGCTTTATGTGAATTTCAAAGCAAAAAGCAATCATTCAATCATTCTTTTATACATATTTTATTTTTATATACATTTATTTCAGAAGTTATGATCTTTTGGTTGACGCATGTAGTTTCTTATTGCCATCGCAATGTCCACGAAACACATATTATTAATTCGCTAACAGAATTAAAGCGCCGTTTATAGAGACTGATGCATAAATAAATTTGTTATTCTTCTTCTTCAATACATGGAAAAGTTTAGCGGGTTGAAGTACTGTTACCATATCTCAATTGGTTTTCAATCAATTGATGTCTAAATAGTGTGTGCGTGTGTATTTGTGTATTTTCATTTTGCATGATTGTGTAAGGCTTGCAGCCTCAAGATAACCTTGTTACGTTGTGCGTTTGCGATTGCATTGACCAGAAAAACAAAAAGTAAAAAGAAAAGAAGAGAAAAAAAACGAAAACGAAAACTAGTAAGATGTTATGTGTGACCGAATTTTTTCATAGCTACCATTGACAGCGTAATTGTTATTGGCTGGAAAAACTAAGCAGTTGCTAGCTGTGTCATTGAGTGTGTGTGTGCGTGTGTGTGTGTGGCTTTTTTAGAACATAGCAAAGAGGTATTTTAGCTGCTTTATAACTACATGGAAGAAAAAAAAAAAACGAATACAAAATATTTATCCCCATTACGGGAAGAATGGTTTATTAATGCAAAATACGATAAACGGAAATCATGATCTTGAATATAGGAGCAAAACAACTCCACTTTTTTATCCCAAACACAATTCGTAATTCTCCGAAACAGTATTCGTCTAACCTTAACGCATTCGTGAACGCAGACGGTGCAGCATTTATGGTCCTATGCAGCTGTGAATGGTCCAACATTCCACTTTTTAAAGTCAATTGCAATTCATTTTATATTATGCAACCACAATATAATTAAAATTAAGCAGAAAATTAGTTTTATTTCGTCATAGATCTTATAGCATTCATTGTGTATTTTACATGACATGATATTCCAAGTACGCTTACAAAATATGAAATATTTAGCGTCCGAGAAAGTGTTGGGATTTCTTTATACTCTACACCACGTTTGGTTTAGGGTATATTAAGCTTGTGCGGGCGGTTGTAACACCTAAAAGGACGTGAGATAGACCGAAGAGATCATATTCTGAATCGAATTAAGTTTGTCTGTCCGTATGTCCTTGTGGTGTATGCCCATGTATCATCATCATATCATATCGTTCGTAGTAATTTTGAACATTTGACATAAAAATTAACCTTATCGCCGGCAAAGCCTAATTTATGGTTTGTTATGGCGGAAGTAACGGGAAAATATCTAAAAAAAATTTTAGACAAGTAAATTAAGTTTTCTAAATTTAGACCACGCTATCACGTTTGAGTAACCTCCAATATGGGAACTTTCACGAAAATTATGCATTTACATCAAAATATTGCATAATTTTTGGCGTAAATTTTAATTAAGCAAAGTGGGTTTGAGTTTTTTAGGGTGGGCTGTGTCTTACTACGATATTTTTACTTGTTTACGTTATCAATAATTACATTTATTTTATGAAATTGAGGGTTAAGCAGAATAACCAAAGTTTTCGATAACTTCGCAGCAAGAATTTTCTTGGGAACAATATCTTCAACTTCAGGTTCTTTTCAACATTTGCAGCAATAATTTACGCGAAATTTAATCGACTGAACAAAGCTCTTATTTTTAGTCTTTAAAACTATCACGTTTATTTTTTTGGTTGTTTGCATTCACAATGGAAGACGAAAAACTATTGGCAGTACTTTATAACTACAATGATAGATTGAACATATCCTTTATCGATGAGCATCAAAACGATAAAATGCATTCGTGATTAATTAAGTTATAAATTATAAAATATCTATATCGCTTTAGTACTTCAATTTATTAAAGTAATAATATACTAAATATGAAAAACCGACTAAACCGCATACTTTGTAATTTTGTAAGTCTTGAATTAAAAATATGCAAAATTGTATCAAATTACTCTTGACAGATATAAATGAAAGCAATTAAAAGAAAACAATTTTATTTACACATAATTAGACAACGGCTTTAGCAAATGCAGAACACAAGTTTTGTCTTACAAGCAAAATAAATTGGTTAAGGTGTCGTTTAAGTATGGAAATCAGGGGGTTTTCTTAAACATTTTCTAATCTAATCTAATCGTGTAGCGTTTACAGGCCGATTAGAAGCATTTTTCAGAAATGGTTTTTTTTTTTTAGGAGTTGTGGCCAGTGGATGTTTTAGGTGAAGAAGGAAAAAACAGAGGAAGCACTGTACGTAAGATCAGCAGACGAGTTGTTTTTCGTTTTAAAACGCGCTACTGCTCATGTTCCTCTTTACATTACCGCCAAAATTGAGGGAGCGTTAAAGAGCTCTACAAGTGTATAGCACAGTTTGATAAGTATTTATTTAAAGAAACGTACAAAGCGTACAAAGCGTACAAAAAAAAAAAAATATGTTGACTTATGGAAATGCAAAAAATTTCTTTTTCTTTTTAAAAAGAACGAACCCATTTAATCTGTTTTTGAACGAATTGAATTTTTATTGAATATTTGCTTCCTACACCTGAATGAACTCTGATTCATTGCTATTGTCAACCACTCCAAGTAAATTCACAGAAGTAATTCGAAAGTGTCGGAACTCAGAAGTCCGTCATTCTAGGCAATGACATGTTGAAAGATGTAATCATGGACCTATTTTCGCACTTCCTCAACTTTGCGGAGCCACGTGAAATGCTGCATCGATCTGAACAAAAGGTAATGAGAAAGCGCCTTCTCTGGTGACTACGCTGGGTATGACAGAACGGAAAACTTTCGGTTTTTGTCTTGCAAGCAATGAAAGCGCGATATTGAAATAATTCGAAGGGGCATTTTCACTCAATTCGTATGGTAACCAGTTTGCCTCCTTGTGGATCTTCTTATCGCATATAAGCGTTGGGCAATAATCAATTCATCAATTGTTCAGCTGTTCCAAAAATTCTTTGAGAGTTTCAGCTTCGCTGGCGTCAAATAAGCTTTTCGGTCCTTCAGACCTTTCTTTGTCATTGAAATGAAAATCACATTATGAGGATACGACGGAGCAGCATCACCATAAGCTTATAAAAGTGTTTGTTGGGCTTCGACAGCAGATTCCTTCAAATTAGGCGACCAAAGGAATGAATATCGAAAATAGAGTTTTGAATATTCCATGATTAGCGTCCGTATGTGCTGAATAACTCAATAATACTAAACGGAAAATTGCTATTGTGCGTAGAAAGAAGAAATTATTTATTATTTTAGTTAGGAAGAAGAAAGGGCAAAATCATCGAATTTAGTCGTCGCTGGCCAAAATTTTTGCAAACATATCGGAATTGTTTGAAATTAGTCGGCGTAGCCCCACATACATTCACATGCTGTTTGGCATATCTTGTCAAAAGAAGGTATTCTTTAAATAAAAATCTTTCAATTCAGGTCATAAAAACACCTTAGTAACGATCTACTATCCACTGATTGTATTGCCATTCTTACACACACAACGCACAAGGACTGATGACGCCAGCAGGCCAATGGCCATAGTACACGAAGGTATTAACCCTCTATCTCAGTCACAACTTTTACGGATTTTTCCAACAACGAGTTGATAGATTAATCCGTGTGCTATGCGAAACTGCTTTATGAAGAGATGATTATTTTTATATGTTGCAAACAGAGTCATCCAATTAGCATAAACGTGTTCGCGAAGCCGTTTATTAGATTATTATTTCTCATATTTTAATAAATGTTGAAAATTTGTCTTATAGTCTTTTTTTTTTTTTTTTTTTTTTTTTTTTTTTTTTAATATCCGAAAAAAAGAAAAGCTTCAGCAATTACTTAGCTTTATAGGTTTTTGGATTATGAAACACCAAACGGTTTTTGTACCCAAGGCAACCGTTCTAATGATTTATTTATATTGAATGAGTGAATGGTTTTTTAAAAGGCAAACTAATATTTGATTGTTATTAACTCATAAAAACAAGAATCGGAAATATTTACATTCATTTTGTTTATTTAAGAAAATAGTAATTATAAAGAAAATAGTAATTATTTAAAAAAGTAGTGCACAGATCTGCTCTAAAAACTTTAATGTATGTATTCGGATATGTATATGTATATATGTTTATGTTTACTTCTAAGTTATCAACTATAGAAATTATATAAAAGGTCGTTCGTCGTGTTTGTGTGTATTTGATTTAAGAAGGAATGGTATATATTAGTGTTTGGATAATTGTTCCTAAGTCTGCTGCCGTGCCTTCATGTAAGTAAATAAAGTGACATAAATAGAGAATTTGTCAAAATTATAATAATTAAAAATTATAATGTAAAATATAAAAATTACTTATATAATGTTTGCAGCTTCGACGAATATGAGATTTAATCATTTTTCTCTTTACGAAGGTTGGATAATTTGATTAAAAGATGAATTCTTTTGAATGAAAAAATCAATCGCATAGCTTGGAGAGAACTGGCGCAAATCTATGAATTAAGTTCATTAACGTTGTCTATCACCAAAATATTTTATAATTGCAAATTTTACCACTGTCACTTCCATTCATTTATAATAACAGTCCTATTAACATAAATGCCTTATATATAATTAAATCAAAGACTAATGCTTAGGCAATTATTGTTGAGGAACATACCGTTAATAACGTTTCTTGCAGGTGGCACCTACATAGGTGATTTAACTATAAAAATGTTTGTAGTCACAGTAAATGCACAACTCACCTTAACTCACAACATACTGCGGAAGAACACGTAATGTGAGTTAACACCTGATCACTGCCTTCTAACTATATTCTATATAATGGGTGCAGAAAAGAGGAACTATCGTTCACGGAATGCCTTTCTTCTAGGCGTGAAATGTTAAACTTTATTATATTACACAACACTTTAGATATATGAGTATATTAAGTTTGCGCCGATGTAGCAACACCCAGAAAGACTTGCGGCAGATCCATACTTTATTACGCTGATCGATTTAGAATAAATTTCTATATTAATCTAAGTTGGCCTGTCCCTCTGTCTATTTTATTTTCTTGTGTGCAACTTACAAGTAGCAATATTTTGCACACCGACATTTTTTGACCCAACACTATGGGAAAGGATTGAGATTGGATCTGTGATCCGTGATTAATAACTAAAAAAAAAATTCCTTTTAAATAGTTTCTGTTTTAGGAAGCAATCGGCAAATAGTGGAGTAAGTAGTCAGTGTTTCAAAAATTGTATTAATAATAAAAAAACCCTAAAGCATGGAATATCTCAAGGTTTTTAAATCTTTTAGTTTAAAAAAAAAGTATAACAGAACAATATATTATACTTCGCAAGTGAATGTTTTCTTAATAATATGGAATTACGCATGCTGACGCATTTATAATACATATAATTCTAATGTGATTTCAACGAAATATTCAAAGAATAGAATATTTATGTATGTATATCATGATCATGACATAAGACAGCCTTGCTTTGTGTTCAAAAATAAAATCAAAATTCTAAAGGTCTAGACAACGATTCCGAACATATTACTTTTCTTAAAAAGTATTCGTTTTTTTTTTTTTTTTTTATAATATTACTTATGTAACTAAATGAAATAGTTGGTCAGATATTTAAAGACAATTAAAAATATTAGCTGTCACACATAGTTTTATGAATTAACTGAAATTAATTTATTAAGGTTTCGTTTTTTTCGTATGCTTCATATTGCTATTGAGAGAATTAAAAGAATTAACTTTTGCTGTTGTTCGTCGTTTAATTTAAAAGTCAAGGTTGTTTGTTTTGAAAAGGCAGCGGACTGGTTGAGTATGCATTATAATTGTGTTAAGCTAAATGACTGGTATAAAATTTGTGTGAATTATAATTAACGAGCAATCAATAAAAATAACATTAATAAAAAAGAAAAAAAAAAACCACAATCAAACAACATTCTTCAAAAGTTTATGTATGAGAAGTGAAATAGAATTGCAAAAATATAAAAGATGTATAATATGAAATAATAATAAGAAATAGTAATAAGAAAATAAAAATAATAATTATGAACCTAATAATAATAATAATAATAATAATAATAACAATAAAAATAATAATAAAAATAATAATAATAGTAAAAATAATAATAATGAAGTGATAATAATAAGAATAAGGGTAATAGGAATAATATTAATAATAGCAATAAGAAAATAATAATAATAATAAAAATAATAAAATAATAGGAATAATATTAATAATAGTAATAAATAATAATAATGATGACAACAATAAAATAATAAAAATAATAATGAAAATGATAATAATAATGAAGTGATAATATAAATAATACTAATAGTAATGATAATAACAATAATAATAATAATAATAATAGTGTCCTTGAACTAATTAATATCAATAATAGCAGTAATAGTTCTCAAAAATAATTCATGGTGAAGAAGAAAGAACTCACCTTTTCTTATAAATAAATCCTTTTTTTTTTTTAGTAAAAATGTCCAGATTTCGTTTACAAATTTCAAAATTTTTGTTTTTATTTATTTTTCTTTTTTTAACGATTTTTTTTAGCTTTTTACTTATTTATTTGTTTTTTTTCTTTGCGGATAACACACAAACACTCACAATCAATCAAACAGTAATTAGTTAAAATGATGTGCAACGCATTTTCTGTGTCAGGTTTGTTTCTTAAGTCTATTGTGTTAATCTCATGTATTCACTGTTTTTTCCCTTTTTATTTTTGTGTACTACTAAAGATTTAATTTGAAAATTTTCAATTAATTCAAATTTTTGACATAATTGTCTTTATTTTCCCAATTAAGCATTAAATAGTTTTCTTCTTCTTTTTTTAAAATATACTTTAGCGTGTTTATAAGAAAATTCTGTTTGAAAAGCTTTTTTTTAATTATTTTTTTTTGTTTTTCGTGTAGGACGGCAACTGTACAACTGTTCGCTACAATGTACTAAAGTAAACTAATCAAGTAACGGTGTACATATGCCTAGGCAATGCAGTAAACGGCACGAATATCATCAACAGCAGCAGCCGACTCGAAAAGCAGCAGCTGCTAAAAAAATCCAAAATATACTAAAACTTTTGCTTACACTTTAAACAAGAATGTTGCAAAAGCTGTATTTGACAAAAACAAAATCTGAAGAAAACCAAAAAAAAAGCAAATTGGAAGAAAAAATCCAGTACACATTACTGACCAATACCTCCACTGGCTATAGTATATGCAGGGGTCGATACATAAGCTAAGCAACGACTGTGCCTTTTTTCTTTATTTTTTTTTTTTTTTTGTTTCTTTCTACACAGCAGTCACAGCAACTTAAAGTCGTTTAAGAAGCCCAATATGCGTATGTGAAGTCGCACACACGTATACATTTGTAATAAATGTTTTTAAAGCGCAAGTTCTGCTTCAGTTCGTTGATTTTATAAAAAGTTTAAGAGTAATATGGAGAGCTTTTTACTCTCGTTTTTTATTTATCAAATAAGTCGTGTGTGATAGCTCTCGTGAATGTGTATTTGTGTGCATTTGTAATAATATTTATTCACGTGCTTGAAATATGATTTAAAGCAATTTAAAAAAATTTTTTTTTTTTTTACATTTTAAAAAAAAAAAAAAAAAAAAAAACAAAAAACATTAATTTCCACGAATTGTTTATTAAATATTAAAGTTTACTGATCTATCCAAATGAAATATAAGTTTTTGTGTTTATTTCGGAAAAAAGATTTTCAAGTGTATTTTTATTAAAAGTTTGTCATGCGGTATATTATGTTCATTGTCTTTTTGCTTTCAATGATTCCTTTCTAATATGTTAAATGATTTTGCAAAGAGTGCCTTAAAATAAATTTATTTACAATAACGTCAGTGGGAGTATAAAAAATTTGTTAAATCCAAATAAACAGCATCAAAAATTGTCAAAACCATGAGGCACATACTTTGAATGGCACAGCATGAGCGGCGATGACAGTTTTGGGGGTTCGCGCGTTGTTTCTTGATTCTTTCTTTCCATTACCTTCATTCAATTCAATTGAAATGTCAGCTGGATTGGTCAACCATTCTACTCACAAGCAGCAGAAAATCGTTTTATTTTTTTGGTCTTTCATAGATCGCAACATCTTTTTTTAAACGACATTGCATTTTGTATGAAATCCAAAAAGGAAGCAACGCATCGGTTGCATGTAAAAATTTATGTGCGGTTCGTAGATGTCAAAGATGGTTTAGCAAATTTTGTTCCGGGGATCTGAGCCTCAAAGAAAGTGATCGATCTGATAATGATGTTTTGCGGTCCATGTTGGAAAATAAGCCACATTTAACAAGTCGAGAAACTGCAGAAGAGTTCGGCATTCATCATACAACATTAAATCTCTTCGGTTTGTGTTAAAGCAAAGTGTTTGGGTTCCACATGAATTAACGGAAAAGAATTTGTAGGAATAGAGTTCCACCACGATAATCCTCGACCGGATACTGCGATAGTGAGACAACGAAAACTGAATGCGTTAGGATGGGAAGTCCTTGGTCACCCATCGTATTCACCTGACATTGCACCATCTGATTATTATCCTAATTGTCAAATTTGATGGTGAAAATTGGTTCATAATATTAAATTGAAAAAGAAGTCAATCTAACCGAATTTGGATCATGTTTTGTATACCGCCGGATATAAGAATTCTCAGGGAATGTGAGCACTTCGATGCCAAAAAAGTCTAATTGTTAATATTTTGCGCTGAAAATGTATTTATGAAAGTAATTTGATATAAGAATTAAATGGACACAAATTTGAACATTTGTGTCTATTTATTGGATCGCACCCCATGTGAGATTTCCAACGAATAGCGAGCCTTTCAGAAAAGGTTTTATTTTGAATATTTTATGATGAAAATTTGGTTTATTGTTTAGGCCCGAATGTATATAGGGGCTGTCATGAAGGCAAGCCGTTATTTGGAAAGAATATGCGGGCTTTCGGGCGGCAAGTGAATAACTGTTGTAGGTGAAGTCGTGTAGAGTATCTATTGGCGACCTTTGCCTAGCTATAATCGTCTTACCCGTGTTTGTTCCGATAGGCTTAGAAGCTGATTCCTCAAGACTTTAATCTTAGGGATTATTTCTCCGGCTAATTTAATAGTAACGTTAATAATAAAAATAATAATAATAATGAATTTATTTATGCATTTATTTTTTTTATATTTTATAATTCTGAGTATTATTTTTAAACTTATTTATTTATTTGTTTATGAATAAATTAATTAATTTCTTTCTGTATTTGTTTATTTATTTGTGTTTATGTACTTATTTATTATATTTTTATTCTAATTATTAATTTATGAATTCATTTATTTACTTATTAAATTAAGTCCTCAAAATAAATCAATTCTGGATATATGGTACACAACGTTGGGGCATTGCGAGAGAGAAATTGAAATTGAAATTCTTCAGTGCTACCGCAAGAAGCTGACGTTAGTCACACGACGAGTAAACATATTCATAAAGATGTCGGCATTTCCATGCACTTCAGTTTTCGATACCTTGTTCGATATTATTTAAATTTGCTCGCAATAGATTTATTAGGCATTAGTGAAGGTACAAGTATACTAAAGAGATACCACATTTTAGATTAACCGCATATTATTACATCTTTGTAAAGATTAAAATAAGTTCCACATGTATATAAAGATATGCATACATATTGTAAAATATTGTTCTCAATAGAGGCTAAGCCTAAAGTAAATTTGGTTCGGTTGTTCATTATTGTAAAGTAGTAGTTGTTCAGTATTGTGTAATAGTAGTATATGTGAAACAAAAATTTTTTTTTTATAATGAATTTATTTTTTATTTATCTGTTTCTTAATTTATTCTTTATGTATGCATCATACATTTATTTATCGAAGACTAAGTTGTGTGGTTTTTGCAAGAAAATCTATAAAATTCTCGTAAAATTTTCAATATCACGATACCTTTTGCTTTTGCCTTTGCTTTTGAGTTAAATTCAATTAAGAAATGATTTCAAAAACAAGTAAAGCGCTATAGTAGGCCGCGTCCAACACCAGCCCACAGATATTTATAAAACGATTTTCAAAATGAGGCGTTGCATAGGAGGTGATCGAAGAACACTTTCAATAGCGTACGTCCTTGGGCCAAAAAAGTCCAGTAGAGCAAAGTTCATGAAAGTATCTCATAGATTGCTTGTAGATTAAATATAAGATAACAAGACGGACAAAAGGGCAGACGTTAGGCCAAACTAGATTTAGAAAGCGATTGTGAATATCGTATAAATCGGTCTAACTCATCTTCCTTCTGGGTGTTGTATACATCCGGGCAGGTTTAATATACCTTTGTCTCTCATGTTTTGTAGACTATAAACGAAGCAATCAAGGAAGAAATTTTTTTAATTTTGTCGATATGTCCCAGCCGTTATGTCACAAGAGTGGCCGTAATATGCCTTCGGCATCAAGAATCTCAGCTATCAAAACTTTTCATTAAATCGATAACATGGCCATTTACCAAAAAAGAAAAATGCATTTTGTTCAACAACTTAAATGTTAACTGATATTGTGACTTTCTTTACGTAACTGTATGTAGACGTGTGTGTATATACATATATATATATGTGTGTATTTAAGTGTACTTTTTTTTCAAAATCTTCTTTCTGCTGTTCCGTTCTTCAGTTTAATACGCAGGTTTTCCCCCGCAATTTGCTTAAAGAATTTTAAAATATTTTACTGTTAAACTTGTAAACCACAAAGAAAGCTTACGCGCGCAGGCGTATGTGTTCTAAATACATATAAATCTTTTTTTTAAAAATTTATAAATTGAACATTTGAAGGCAGTTAAAAAATTCTTTTTGCTATGGTTTTGTCAGAGTTTCTCTAATTCCATATGGCAAGATGGCTCTGCACAAAAGAAACATTTTATCAACTCTGTGAAAAAATTGAAAGAATTTGTCCCTTTTTTTGATAAAATGATTTAAATAGGCGCAGCATTAAAAAGACATAATCTTTAGGATATTTATATATATATATATATGAAATCGCATCCACCAACATTAAAGTTGCTTGTTAGTGGTTATTTAGGCCCTCTATAAATTCGAAGAATTTTTAATTTTGTAAAGTAATATGAATATTAATTAATTTACATAAATAAAATCTTAAAAAGTTTGAACAAGAGATTCTCCACCAAATTGAACTTAAAATTTCTTCTTTCTTTGAAATTTCGCATCAATAGAACGATAAAGTGCTTATCCAGTTCTGATCGCATGTAAGATGATAAGTGTTTTGAAGAAAACACTTCATTTCCTGAAAGCCAAAGACTTTTGCATACTAAACAAGCTGGAAAGCTATACTCGGTTTACGTTGAATGTTGGATGACCACCAGAGAAAACACTTGTTTTTTTCCACTTTTTTTCGTTTGTTTCACTAAACGTCATTAGACATTTTGTGTATATTGCTATTGGCGAGTTCCAGATGGGTTTTGGAAAAGATTCATGTGAAAGCTATCTAAATAAGAGAGAGATTCTTACAGTGCTTAATAAAGTTCAAGAAATCAATTTACCACAGTTTGATCGAAGATTTTCTCTCTCTCTTGTCAAAAATCGATTAATGATAATCGGGTTGCGTTTCAAAATGCATAAAACTTGCAAGTTCCCGGATCCACAATTGTAGTTGTATCGCATATTAATTATCAGTTACGCATCGCGTTGCTTTGAATTTATCTACGTTTCTATCTCCATTGACCGAAGCCGTTATATTGACGTAGAGATCATACCAAAACCTCGCAAGGACATTCTCAAGAACATCTGATCAGATAATTTAAGTTTAAATTCTCTCGTTCGACATATATGTTTTGACCGTGCAGGAATCTGTTTAGGAATTGTAGATCATTCTCCAAAATTATTGTGACGGGAAGTATTCAAAGGATTAAAGGGAGAAAGGGTGTCCGTTTTAAAAACAGATTTAATAAATATTGAATATGGAATTACTCTTCCTATATTAACTTAAGCTAAATGTTCTTGCTATGATCAATTTGGAATCGTACAGCTTCGATAACCCTAACTGCGCCGAACTATAGATAATTAAAAGCAAAAACATTTGCTATTTCACATTTGAAATTTTTAGTTCGCTTGAAAGTAAACGCCTTTTGAAAATAACTCAAAATTCTGAAGCATTCCATATGCTTCGTAAAATGAGGTGACCTAAGGTGATAACACTTCGCTAGGTGTTTAGGGTGCAAATGCTTTACCGATATAAATAGAACGAAAACGATTCGCTCCTTTCACCCTTTGCAAATTTTGAATCGCGCTTTATATGACTGCCGGAGAAGTCGATGAAATTCTTCACTTACATAGGGAAAGACCTATCCATGTCTTATTATATTCATTTTATCGTGGCGTCGGATTAAACATTGAAAATAATAATAATGCTAAATAGAAAGGGAAACTCGGTATTTGGCTACCACATGGACTGATAGCAAGAAATATGATTGATTTTCAAAACATTTTTCAAGGGATTAATCAAGGACGATGCATATTAAATGTGTGAAGAAGATGATTGTGGTCAAGAATGGAGAGGAAATTCGCACGAGCTGTCGTAAAACTCGGATTAAGGAAGCCTAAGTTAATCCTTCCTTTTCGATAAGATTTTAAAGTGATCTTCAATCGTAACCACATTCGCTGATGTCAATCAATAGTGCGATTGAAATAAGGCGTTCAGAATAGACCAATAGGAAATATGTCGTCTTTAATTAAGGCAATGTTAGACCACGTACATGCTTAATGATTCGGCAACAATTGACAGAGATTGATTGGGAAATTGTTTTAAGTCCACAGTACAGGATGAACCTTGTCTGGGTCTATCGTTTTTTATTTCATTGACAGCATAATTATCTGAATGACGTAAAACTGAGATCAAAAGGCATCTTGCGAAAATCAGGACATATCGGTCACCCAAGATTTAAGAAAACTATGCTTGAATGTTGGTTAAAAGAACGCCGTGAACTTTTTTGTTCATCTAATATTATAGATTTTGCATGGATGACTGATCCACAATTTATGGTTCATTAATAATTATTTGCGGAAATTCAATCGGAAAAAAAAGACAATTCTGCCGAATAGAATAAAAAAAGAAAAAATATTGAAATCAATTACTTATACTATTATACATAATATTTTCTATACAGCATTTCTATGAAGAATTCATTTATTATAATTATCGACACTTGAAAAACTGAACCAGCCTTAAACGACCTCCACTTTTTTTATTAGCATGACTCATTTTATTTATAAATTCGTTTAAAAAGTTTCCAAAAAACATCGAATGACGCAATCAATATCTTGTAAGTTTAGTTTAGACAAACTCTATTTACGACTTGAGAGAGAAAAGAAAAAAAAACAGATCACAATAACACCACAGAACCTTGTCGTTTTAAAAGGGTTATAAGAAACTAAAAAATGTATTCGTTTTTAATAAAAGTAAAAAACATAAGCAAAGATAATTAATTTTAAACACAACCTAATTGTATTGGCTTAGTAATAAATCATTGTAACGTTCAAGTAATCTACGCAAAATTTGTTTCACATATAATTTTCAAGTGGACTTAAAATGCTAAGCTTGGCTTGGGTGCGATATTCTCTATGTGAATGGAATCGCTTGGGGGTTATTGCACTTCACGTGCTTCATAATACGGTTAAAGAATTTTATATTTGACCTTTAGGCATTTCCGCTTACGGTTTACTGAATTAAAAATCGGAAAAAAAATTTCAATATTTTGAAAGCTAAGTACGACACGTAAGAAACTTATAAAAGTCGTTTTTTTATACCTACGAACGTGCCAACATACTCTTCAAAAGGACACTCTTAGCGGGAAGATGAAGAATGAGAAATCAATTCGTAGTCAAGTTCTCCGAATTAGATGCATATACATGAGAAGTGCAAACAGGATGGCACTTTAACGCACTAACATTTCAAAATCAAAATAGTTATTTCATGGGTTTTATATAATGTTTATATCCGTTTCAGGTGGAGGTACATTAACTCAATCGCTGCTTTTGCTATACAAGAATTTATTTGGTTTTTAAATTGGTAGCATTTACGCCAAATTTCACATTATAAA
Source organism: Glossina fuscipes (assembly GCF_014805625.2). Classification (NCBI taxonomy): domain Eukaryota; kingdom Metazoa; phylum Arthropoda; class Insecta; order Diptera; family Glossinidae; genus Glossina; species Glossina fuscipes. The sequence goes on along the minus strand of NW_023998490.1, from coordinate 2,598,737 downwards.
CGTCCTTAATGTTGCAGCTGCACTTGGTGTACTATGAGTGATTTGGTTTCGCAACCAAGTTTCAAAATTTTCAGGTGATGAATTTTGGATGCGGAAACAACCGATCAGTCGAGCGAACATCGTGCAAAAGATGAGCCAAGAGCGAAAAAACCTCGTCAAAGTCGCTCAAAAATCAAGATATGGTTAGCAGTGTGGTCCCTGTTAACACGGAATGTTATGTAAGTGCTGCAGTGAGAGCGATAAAACCCGACCAAGTTGATTGGAAAGAATAAATATATTTAAAGGAGAAGCAATTAAATTGGTCTTATATACACTTTGCCGGGGCTGAGTCATTAACTTCTATCCTTGTCTAGTATGTCTAGCCATCGAGCATTCTTTTGAGATTTGCAAAAAGAAAATAGTCGCTATGGCCCAGAGCTGTTTTAAAACCAGTAAACAATCATAAAATTACTGTTTTGGAAAGAGAATAACTGCCGCTTAATACTTTCCAAGGCAATGTTGAGTTTGAATGATATGTTGCTCAAGCGTTTAATGAACAAGCGAAATTTGCGTTCTTCCATTTTTTTTTTGAAGAATCACAAAAGTACGGTCACCAAAGTCGCTCGTAACTTCTAAATAAGTGGTCGAAATACATAGAGAATTCTGACAAGTCTCCTTTACTAGAGTCCAAATATACGCGAGATTGTCGGAAATTACCGATTTCCTATTACTTGGGACTTGCATTCAGCTAAGGCTGTGAAAATTTTAAATCAAATGAACAGTCGTTGTTTAAGTCTTAGCCTAATTGTTGTTGACTTTTAATGTTAATCCGGCAAAAGTACGAAATATGTCTCACGCATATCTTATGATGTGTGCACGTTAATCAACGCGTTCACGTCTAGAGTTGGGTCCTAGAGTTTGGATGGTAAGCAAGTCTTTGTTTTAATTTGTCAGTGGGAATTTGTGAAAATTTTAGCTGGACGAGATTTGTTCAAAGCTTTTATTTTAATTTACGTAAAGGAGAAATAAAGTTTTGCAGATCTATTTTCAACGGAATTCTATAAATCAGTTTTAAGCCTAGAGTCCTGGAGGTTCTAAAATGTAATGAATCGTAATTTTTGTGTAAATACAGTCAACACTTCTATACACTGCTCCAATATTTTCTTCTCCTTACACCATGCAGTACTAGTGGCAAGTACATGTAAAGTTTTTCCTACATCCACGACGGCCTGAGATAGGTCCGTCTATCTGTACATCTGCCTATAGTTCTACCTCTATTTCTGCCTCTACCTCTTCCAAACTATTCAAAATCATTTTTTGAATCGATTTAATTATGTCTGTCCGTTTGCTGGTTTGTCCGCTTGTGAAAAATTTCCAACACGTTTTCATTTGCTTTGGCACAAAGACGTACGCGATTAAAGGTGAATTATATCGAACCACTTTTACGACGGCTCTGCATGTAGTGCTCCATTTAAAAAAGCCTTTAATGAAACAGGTAAGGAAATTTTATAAAGCGTTACTCGAACCTTTCATACCAATCAGTGCTATGTATGACTTCCCACAAGTATAGTGTGTTCATATGTATATACTACCTAGTTAGTGTCCGCGACTATAGTTTGCTTTGGTCCTAGCTATAGCCATTGCTCGGTCGGCAAAGACATAACCGGCTTATCGGTTGGGCGCACACGCACTAGACGGCAGCCACCATGCCCGTATTCCCTTCTCTTTCGTCATTTCCATCACTTTTTCCTGACCATTACCGTGTTACCTATATAGGAGACGTGGCCTGACTGATTGGTCATATTAAAAAAAAAAAATAAATAAAATAGAAAATAGAATATAAAAAATTATAAATTTGTCTAAGACTCTTCTGGCGTTTCGTCTATTTGTCTAGCGACGATTATGTTGCTTGACGTGCAAAGCACGTGCTATTTTTATGCCCAATATTATCAGCATTCAAATCAACGACGTAAGGAATTATAGCTTTATAATTTAATTACTGAGTGATTTTTCTTACCCACCGCTGTAAGACGGGTGTATACTCACTTTGTTTCCTTTCATAAGATATGTAACACTCGAAAGGAAGCTTCAGAGACCATATAAAGCATATATAATCTTGATCAGCGTGAAATTCTGAATTGATTTAGTCACGTCTGTCCGTCTGCGTATCTGTGTGGTGTTTGTTGTTGGCACTCTTCTTGCCACAAAAATGAAGATATCAAATCTGATAGAAAAATTTGTAGTGTTTGCACGCAGATTGGTGTTGAAAATGGGCTAAATTGGTCATAGCAGGTGCCCGCCGTGGGGCATAAACTAGACGCAACTCCCTTTTTTTTAACAAAAATTTAGAGATTGCTCGGAAATTATTAAAGCTAGAGGGCTGAAATTTTCAACACCAGCTATACGAAACACTCTACCCTTTACGTGCAAAAGTGGAACAAATCGACTATGGCCACACAAAGTTACAGTAGTTATTTATCATAAGGCAAACAAAACAGACTGTTTAAAAACAATTGGGTACATTCCTTATATGAAGATATGTTATCTGCCTAAAAATGGGTTAATTCCAAAGTGAATGTGGTGGATTAATTTTTGCTTAATAATATTAGTGATATGGGTATCAAATAAAAATACTTGGAGAGTAGAATGCGAAAACCATAGTGATGGTGGAATGGAATTAACATTCGTAATTGTTCTTTATTTATTACTGTAATTAAATTAAAAGTCCTGCCGTTTAAGGAGAAGCGGCAACTTATCTTAATCGCTTATAATCTTTTGCACATTAACAATTTACATCAGTAGCACAATGGCAGAAACGTGATTGAAAAGATGATCAAATAACAAATAATGACAAAGAGCTTAGAATGCGTTATCACACACGAAAGCTAAAAAATAAATCTTTTTTGTAAAGAGATTTTTTGTCTGATGTAAACTGTCCCGCTGACGCTAAGCTTAGAAATAATTGTACGAAAGAAATAATATTAAAAGAATGATAGTTTATTGTATATATATATATATATATATATATACAACAGTTGAGGTTTTTCTCTTAAAAATTGAACATCTAGTGCAAAAAGTGAAGCATGAGATTTCGTTCAAAATGTTTTCCCTGCTAAGTCACTCAATTCACTATTTTTCCGGTAGAATATGGATTATGTGTTGAAAGAATAAATCGATCGAGGTCTGCTGAAGAAATTCGAAACTACGCGTTATTGAAGCCTTGGTAACCATAAGTCGTAGCTTCATATGAGCAGAAAAAATAGCGAATATGGCGAAGACGGTAGAACATCCACTTTACTTGGACAGTCGCTCATCATCTTCTTGCCACTTCTGAAAGTAGATGGCTACCTTTAGCCGGACGTTTACTTTGTCATTCTAGGCATTTCTGTTTTGGTTGATAAATGGTAGAACTGACTCTCCCACCCAATTACGAGAACTTAACAGTTCTTCTAGAAATTTTATTTTCCTAAAACATAGTGCGCATGTGATTATGAGCTTTTAGGTCCGCTTAGGATATTTTGCAAAAATCTAAAGGATAACTATACTTTCATCTCCATATCGGGTTCTTTAAATATTGCTAAACCAACTCTCCTTAATGTTCATGTCTTGCCTACAACGGATCTAAATTAATTTTTAATTTGTTAAACTTCGTTTGATTAATAAATTAAATTAAACATGTTCGCTATTTTCAGTTGGCTAGCTTTCGTGCGCCTGCCTCGGTTTAATGGTTCACTCCTAGCTTGGATCGTTATACACTGCGCGTGCGCCGCTACGCTACGGTCTTACATGAATTTTTTTCTTCCCTTTTCCATTGTTTACCTATACATGAGGTTGGTTTTTCTTGCATTTTTATTTTTATTTCATAAAACTTAATCTTAATGTTTGGCTTAAGTTATATTTTTAAGAGGCGGGTTTTGAAAAAAACGCACTTTTCGAATTTCGTGGACTACGTAGATTCGATTTTCGAGTTTCTCTTTTTCTTTTGTTATGTCGGTACACATGTCCCCAACAACCAGCCATGCATATTGCACCACGATAATGCGCCACCCCAAACGTCATTGCTTGTTCGTATTTTCTTGGGCAAAAACAACACCATAATTAGGCGTCAATCATTGTGTTCACCAGACCTACGACTTTTTCCTGTCGCTGAAACTGAAATGAGCCGCGATTAAGAAGCTAAAGACCGCATCGCTCAAGGCTAAACCATGCCTTATATTTGGTTATAATCGTTCTATCTAGGCCCATTTCCGACACATTCAATAACTTCCTCTATTGTAAATTCTTTAAAACTCACTGGTACCAGTAATACTTTAAAAAGGAATTTAGACTCCTTTTGTATATCAATCGTCAGCGGCTATGATTTGCAACTAGAAGGTGCTTAAGAGCGCTGCAGGAAATGCTTGCTTACAATGATAAATTTTTGATAGGTGCAAATTGTATGTTATGCGACCTTTACTGGCATCGTTATACATTTTATAGTAAATACTGAGGCTATCTAGTATTTGTATGCTGACAACACTCTACTTCTTGGCCAGCAGCCTTTTCATTTAAATATACTCTTCACTTCCCTTCCATTCTCTTCATTGCTTTTGTTGCTTTCGAACTACAATAACATAGTCCTTGGACATGAGTTATAATCTATAAATAAATCAATTAGATTTCATGTATGTATGTTTGTTCATGTATTTTTTCCGGCCAAAATGATATATTATATTTTGTTGTACACTTTTTGTTCATGTTGGCACTTTGTGTTTAATGTTATCTAAACACATCTTCTACTACTAGGTGGTATACACTACACACGGGTAGAAACATAAAATTTATTGCAAATATAATTATAATGATCGTCGTGAATGTTGATATAGACAAAGTTGAATTTCTAAAATTTCATATAATAAATCTAAAGAGTAATGGGCCTATAAGTCTCATTTCAAGCGAATATTTTCTTAAATTCTGACGCTATGGATCAGATCTTGATTCAAAGTCAATGAACTTCATTGTTTCGATTAAAATTTCAACCATTCATCCAAAATCCATTAAGCTAATCATTAATATAAATTTTAAATCTTTTATGCATGCGCACGATCCATATAAAAAAGTACATAAAAAAATCTTTCATCTTCTAGCCTAATTACAAATTTAATACGCGAACTTTAGTCATCTTTACGCGGTCTCTTTGCTAAAACGTTTTGTTCAATTTTTGCCTTAGTTTGTTTATTTATATTAGTTTTAAATCTATTTACAGCATTTTGCAAACATTTTTAAATCGGCGAGGCTCGTCAAAATTTAATATATACATTTATATATATGTATTATATAAAAATAGCCTTAATAGCTGTTATAAACGCATTAAGCAAATAAAAACATTATAGGACCGTCACAAGTCACTGTTATATTCTCTACACCAGTTCGCGTAATACACTTTTTTGTACGATGACTTGCATAATAAGGCATGACATGGGAAGTAGTCGAAAAAGCTGCTTGATCCAAACTATTCTCAATAGCATTTGTCCTCGGTATAAAAATGTCGGTGTAGCAAACTTTGTCAAAAATTGCGACTGGTAGGTCAAGCACAAATATACAATGCGTACAGGCGGACAAACAATCGTGGTCCGATCCAGAAAGTGATTACGAATCGGTCGATTCCTTCTGGGTGTTCTATGCATGCGCACGAACTTAATACACAATATAATATTTAAAATAAACTAAAATCTTATTAAAGAAATTGAATGAGCATATGTTCAAATTAAAAATTTCTCGATCAGAAAATTTACTGCAACTAAATAGATTTTATAGAGCCGGCGGTTACTTTAATGCAAATTCGATTTATGTTCACTTTTTGGTATCTAAAACCTGACACTTAATATCAATGTTATTACTAATCTAATGTAACTCTGACGCTAAAGGTGACCCAATCCCAATGCAAACATTAATCCTAACGTTCACTTTGAACTTAAGTAACAGCTTATCTCTTAATTATCGATCGGGAATAGTCATGCGTGCAACCGTAGCTATCTTTAGCTAACCTTAATTTTTAGCCAGGTCTCTACTCTAATCCGAAGCCCACTTGAAAACTTGGCCTTAACTATTGATTAAGAAAGGGTTGAGCTGAAACCGGAATCCAAGCATTAACCCTAACGCTTTCTTTAGCACATTCCCTAATCCAAACCTTAACTTAGACCTTATTTTTAACTACTAAATTAAAAATGTTAATAAGGAAGCTCCCAACTCAAATATAACCCGCAATCTTTATTTTAGCCTCAATCTTAACACAATGTTTTAACTACTAATCGTGGCTGAACATGCCGGAAACCATAATAATATAACTTAGCTTCCTAATCCAAAGCTTAACTGAGACCTTGCACCGAATTGTTACTTTCTAATAGCCGTAACAGCAAATATAGCCGTAAACGTAGGTACGATTTTTATTCTATACTAATTCAAGGCTTAAGCGAGATCTTATCTTTTAACCACTGATCTAGAAAAGACGTATCAGAAATCATAATCACAACATTAACTTTAATTTTTACTTTATACTGATATAAAAACTAACTGGGATTCCTCTTCTTCAATACTGATTTAGACTAATCATAGCGGAAATCGCAATCGAAAACTCTTATTTAGACTCTCTCCCAATCCAACGCTTACCAAAAATCTTATTCTTTAACCACTAAGCTAACTTAACCGCGTCACGAATCATAATTAGCGCATTAATCCTAACCTTTAGTTTAGTCTATATAGTAAATCAAACATTAACTGGGCTGTTACTTCCTAGCATGTGGTTTAGAATGATCATAGCGGAAATCACAACCTTTACTTTAACCTCCATTCTAATCCATAGTTTACCTAAAGTCTTATTCTTTATCTACTGAGATGGAATAACCGCATCGGAAATCATAACTGGAACATTAACCCTAGCTTTTAATTTAGCCTGTAGACTAACTGGTCGATTAACTGGGACGTTAACTTCGGATACTTATACCCAAACCTTTAGTTTAGCTTCTATATTAATTCGAAGCTTAACTACTTCATTAACCCTAACTATTTAGTTCTGCTTTGATCGACAGCTACTCTGAGACCTTTTAAATAAATTCTTTGGAATATCTGGAGATATATGTCGTATTAGGAAACAGAAGACAGAAAATCGCAAGTAATTTCTCTTTTAAGTTCGCCGTTAAAACTACGTTACGCCCCGTTTGCGTGCATTTAATTTTTGTCGATTATTTTTAAAGTTCTTTTTGGTTCTACATGCTCCCCTATGTCGTGGGTATAAAAAATTTATTTCCTCGCCTAAAAATGATCGGGAGAGACTCCAAAAAGGATAATATTTGCCTTTTTAAGTTGAGTAGCTCCCGGTAAGTTGATCTATACTCAAATAAATATTTTCTTGCGTATAGTAAGTAATCGTGATAATGAATTTCTTGAGTTACAAAATGAAATGAAATTTTTTTTAAAATTACGTTCGTATTGTATTAAATGTTTTTCCTCTGCAGTGATAATCAATTTCCGTATTAAATGAAAAATCTTGCATACGCACACTCACTCTCTCGTACATTATAAACATATTGTTCATCGTAAGAAACATTAACCATAAATAAAAAATGCTAAACAATGTAAAAGCTCTCCACTGATAATTTGTAGTTGCAACAGCGACAGCAGCAGAAGCAGCAGTGGCAACAAGTGTGAAATATGTTTAGCGTTTATTTGTTATATTTCATGGACAACGTGTGTATGCGTGCGAGACAACATGCTGCGTGTGTGTAAGCGTGTAAGCGCGCGTGCGGCAAAAAGAGTTTTACGTACAATGCCAGGATACATTGGAGGGTTCGTTCTGTAAGGAATACAAAATTGATTTGTTAAGCTTGTAGTCCGGTAATCGAAACAAGAGGAAAAAGTTAAATCAGTGTAGGCTTAGCCCTAAAGATTTATGCTTATGGAAAATTGAAATAAAGTAGTAGAGGTGTGATTAATGATTAAGCCACACACAAAAGGATCTAAATAAATAAATTTTTTTCTGAAAACTTGAAAAAAGTCGTCTAAAAAACCAATGATAAGCATTTAATGGATTTTTAAAAATAAATATTTTGATATTTCTGCAAAAAACAAAACAAAATTAATCATGATAAAAATGTAACAAAAAATGAAATAAAATCAAAACATATACGTATAATTTTTTTCATGTATATATGCATGTGTGCTTTTATAATACATTTATTTTGGAAAGCACGTTTTAAGTGCATGCTGAATATACCGGTCGATCTGTCGTTTCTGGCTTCAATATAGTTTCTTAAATTGCTGAAAAACGCAAACGAGTCTCTCTTGAATAATGATATTTCAAAATATTATTAATTAAAATATTAAATATTAACTTAGACTTGGCTTGTTCGAGGCATAAGCTCAACAATATTTAAAGCAGAAAATTGAAATTGCAAATAATTTTTCCTTAAGTTTTCCTACTCGTTTTCCCCTTCTTTTTACATTCATTCCATTGCAGAGATTTCGAAGAAAAAAAAATACTAAATATCGAGTAAGCAAGCAAACGTTCAGGGTAATTAGTTGATTTGGCTGAATGTATATTGTTTTGTTCCTTCACCCCACCTGCAGTCCATTCCACAAATTGCTCGACAACAAATATCTATTCCAAACATATATTCCGGTCATGAACCGGTAGTTGGTCTCAATATGATATCGACTTGAACTCATATGAAATGTTTTGAGTTTTTCTCTGCTTTTTTTTGGCTCGCCAATCTGCCTCATGATTAAAGCGAAACTTAAAGATATTGATATCTTCACTCTTACCTGATTAAAATCTAGATATGACTTCCGGGTGGTCCTTTCAATTTAGGGTACGCCTACTTTGTACGGTTGCCTGTCTAACGCCTATCGGAGTACGTTACAGTTTAAAGTTGAAGCTGAGGTGTTAAGATGTTTCTTAAGAAAGTCAAATTTTCCAGGCACACAAGATACCCTACATTACTCGTTTTGGTAAGAGTACATCAAATATTACACATTATTTTCAGGCAACGGCAAACTTTTCAAAAAAGTCTGCATATTGGAGAAGGCGGAAAACATTAAAATTTAGCAACCTTACTTTTCTTGCCGAAAATTCGCCAGTTATTCAGTGTCTGTCCAAAAAACTAGAAAGAAGATTTGCTGTGCGTATAAGAGCTTGTTTTCATGATAATCCCTATATATGTTCGGGCTTAAAAAGTATAACTTATATTTTTGCTAAGTTGCTGGTATGACTTAAATCTTTTTCGGAAGGGCCTGCTATTCATGAAAAATCTTGTATAGATCGATGTGCTTCAAAGTTGGTCCACTAACTTGTTATATCAAGTTAATATGACGGACAAATTTTCATCATAAAACACTAACAATGAGGCCATTTTGGCATATAAGGATTTACATATGAGAATGCTGAGAATGCTTATGTGCCGTGGTATCCAAAGTATGAATATACGTGGTCCAAATTCCTTCTTTCACTACGAAATATTGACAATTAAATTTTTTTACAGTATAAAGATTTAGTTTTCGTAGGATGGAGTATTTGAGAGGGGAGGGAACAATTGCTTCAACCAATCCAAGTGTTCCATACTAATATTTTGTCGTAATACTAATGCTAAGCGACTTTTGTTGAGAAATTTCAAAAGTTACAATTTTATTTTCATATAACAACATTTCAAAATAAGGCGAAATGAGGCAAAATAAGTGACAACACACAACAGTTTGCAATAGGGTACGTCCTTGGGTCAAAACATGTTAGTGTGCCACATTTCATCAAAATATCTCAAAACCCCGACCTGTACGTTGGGCACAAAAACATATGCACATACATTAGTCGGTCATATACATTGTACAGAGCGATCTCGTAAATATGGCTTGTATGAAGTAAAACGTTCGAGCCGCGAAGTCGAACTTCATTTGTCGTGTTCTTTCTTCTCTTCTTCGGCAATTGCGATAATATAAGAGACATAATGTAATAAAAAAGTATACCGCAAAATAGAAGCAAGTAAAATCGCTATAGTACGTGACGGCAAATCCTTATGTACCTTCTTACACCAATCTATAGTTATTCATATAGTTTCCTTTGAAAATAAGACACTGTATGGTAAATGATCGAAGAATTACGTCGATTCGAACCGTTTTCGACAGGATTTGTCCTTTGGCGAAAATACGTCGGCTTACCAAATTTCATCAAAATATCTCAATAGTGGCAGCTTGTAAGTTAAGCAGAATAATATCGAATGGACGGACAGACCGATTAGAATTACCTTTAAATCGATCGATAGAACCACTTCTAGTCGAACACTTTCCGAATCGATCGCTATAATGACAACGCGGGTCCATATCAAGTCCTTGTAGGTGCTGCACACCCGCACAAACTTAATACACCTCTTTGCCATAAACAATGTAAAAATAATAAAGAAGCAAACATAAAATGTTTGGGGAAATTTTTTTTTTTAAATTCAAGAATTTTTTTACATAAAATATGTTTTTAAAAATATTTTTATGAAAATATGTATTAGTTCTTACCGCAGGTTGCAATTATTTTATGCTCCAATAAACTTGAATTTCAATATCTCAAGAGATGCATTGCTAAACCAGTTCTAAAATAAATAGAACTTATTTAGATTTAGATTTTTTTTTATTTCTACATCCAAGTTAAAATTATTTTAAAATTTCAGTAGAGGAAAAGTTCACTTTCTTAAGCCATTGTTCGCAGGCCATATTGGGCCATTGTGTATATTTGACAAAAGAAGGGAACGAGATTTCCATGAATATATTCAAGTCTTTCGAAAATGCAAAGGCGACCTTGCATTGAATTCAAAATTACATCAGTTTCTTTTATTTTTCTTTAAGATTTTTTAATGATGAAGACTATGCTTGTTTCGTAAATATTTTACTGTACTTGAGTTTTTTAATGATTAAGTGTTAAAATGTACTTGAAATTTTTTTACTACATGTGTAGAAACATGCAGGGCGTACATAACGCATCGAGACGCAAGAGACTAAAGTAGACTTGAATTTTGTGTTTATTTATTTCCAAGATTAATTTTGTTTTTTTTTTTTTTTTTTACTTTTTAAGGGCACATAGTGAGAATTACAATTTTTTAAAAACAAATTTTGTGCTTAAAGAGAAAATTAACAAATTTCGCCAATTTTTATTATTATTTCAGTTTAAAGTCTCAGTGCTCAGTCTGATGTATAAAAAATATTGCGTGAATTAAAAACTTTAAAATACTCAACACTGACTGTTCCACCTATGGCACAGAAAGCAATAAAAACAGGCAAATGCTTCTTCCAAAAATTCGGGCATAAAAAGGAATTACGTTTCTTGCCATATGAACCGTTTTCAGTACACGCTAAATTTTTCTTGCGTCAACTGTTTTCTAAAAATGAATTGTATGAACAACGGTACGTGCGGCGAGGTGACTCATTGCCAGCGAGCATTTCAGTCATTAGCTAACTCTTTACTTCGTAGCTTTAAAGATGGTAGCCACAATTATTGTATTTGAACACGACACACGTGATGCACATATGCACATATATACTTGTAATTAGCTTGGCAGGGAAAATTTTGAAATAACCGCAGACAGACTTGAAAAGATCGTAAAATAATCCGACTGGGGTCCCAAACATCTAATCGCTCATCTTAGTTCGTCGTAACAAAAAATCCATTAAATCTATTTTTGCCTTACAATTAGGTAACAGTGTCGTTTTATTTTACCGCATATTTACTATGGACCACGGATACGTCGCAAGTGACAAGGCAATCACAACTAGATCTGAAGTGAAGATTATGTGCGTTTTTAGGTTTTTTCAGTCTAATCAGAAATTTGGCGACATGAAGATCGCAAGTTTGTGATCATCTTTCCAGTGGATAACAAGGAATTGAAAAACGAGGAATTAAAACAAAGATATAACATGTAAACGAGTTGAACTCTGCTGGGGCCGACTCTTGCATACTCACTACTATTCGCTTTTTTATCATATCAATTCCATTTCATTGAGCGGGTGCGGCTGATTGGTTATATTTTCAGCCTTCTATCTTTCATCATTGTGCAATTGTGTAAAGTGAGTAATGAAACAGAGATGCTTTCATTTAACACTTTACTGTGGGCGTGTCCTTTGATCCGATTTTTCCCGTTCTCAACAGAAAAATTGCGATTGTAGAATATCAACAACGCATATCATATAGACACAAACATGGCTAGATCGATTTACAATTCCACGCTGACCAGGAATAAATATACCTTATAGGATCTCTAACGCTTCCTTTCGGGTGCAGCAAATATTCTGACAAAATGAGTTAACTCCGATCCTCCGGTAATGGATATAAAAAATGAGAAAGAAAAGAATATTTTCAATAACTTAACTAATAATTTTTCGCCTGAGTGAATGTTTAGGCAAAGGTTTTTGGCTAACCACTGAATGGTCGTGGGTTGAAATCTGACCTGCCGTAAAGTTTTCATGCTAGGGGCTTTAAGGTCTTACTCTTGGTTTCTGACTAAGTTTCTGTTTCATTAGACTTGATGTAAGATTTGGGGGACAGCAGAGTGATCCGTGAATATTCATGTTTATAAGAATAGAAAAGGCACGAGAAAAACTCGTATATAAATTCTTCACAATTCTTTATAGTGAGGATTAATCTGAAATTTTGCATCCCCCGATTGGCAAAGTAAGACACTTCAAAAAAAGTGCAAAGTGAGTATTTATCATATATTCGCTTAAGGCAGCTGCATTTATGTAAATGTCACAAGGGAAGCTTGCTTTTAAATGACAAGCATGGGCTTTTGTATTTGCGTTAAACTAAAGGCCAATAATAACATAGACCTACTTTACCATTGGCCAAGTAAACAGTGAATTTGATTCTAACATAAAAGAACAAAGAAGGAAAAACATCTTTTAAATGATGCTTAAGTGTATTATGTAAAAGAGACCAGTATCACTTGACACAGTTGTGTCCATTCGGCATAGTGCATAAAGTGGGAAAAGGCTATCTTTCATATTAATTTAGGTTAACATAATATACTCCCAATATGATAATGACTTATTGTCCACGAGAATAATGAAAATATTTCTATCATACTTCAGATTTAGTGAGTCATTCCGTTATTTTATTAACACGCTTTAAAATGATACCTCTCCACACATACGACTATTTTACAACCTGTTAACATTTATAGGCATAATAAAAAGACAACAAAACAAAACAAAACAAAAAAAGAACAGAACAGAACAGAACGAAACAGATCGCAATACAGCACACAAGAGAAATTCCTCGCAGTTGTTGTGCAAATGCATTACATTTACAGTGCAAAAGTCAAATTGTTGTAAGTACTTAAATTAAACAAGATGTATAACATAGGAGAAATAAGAGAGACACACACGAAACAAACGGAAAGCGTGTTCAGCCGTAAAGTCAATCGAGGGACTTTACTTGGACACTTTCGGTGGCTGTATATTTATGTATGTATGTGTGTATATATATATATGTATATATCTGGTTATAAAATCAATTATTGTGTCACTTTATGGGGAATTGAAAGGTTTATCCCATATATTGCCGCAAACGAACGAAGCTGTTTGCTACATACATGTAGCGTATAAGCGTCAATTGATTTGTTATCAAAATTATGGTAAAATGTTTATAGTAAATCTTGGCGTTGTGTTTTCTGTTCTTTATTTGAAATTAAAATAACCCACGCTCAGGCTGCATTTTTTAACAGACTCCTAGAGCGCTTATGGTCAGCTATCCTTTAAGAATTAACGCCTCCGGAGAAGTCTTTTGTCTTGCCTATTGCACTCATTCTACGAATAGTAGTTTTTTTTTTTTTTTTTTTTTTTTTTTTGTATATATATCTATGTGCGTTTATTTGTCGCTTATGTCCACAGGTAATTGTATCCAATATGAGTCTGTGCTGCTTTCTCGCTTCCTTATGTTTATTTTTAGTGTTATTGGTCCAATTCATAACAATACTACTACCAACAATAACAAAAACTACAATATATCCATCGGTTTAGTATCAGAGTGCGTACCATATAGCGAGTGTAGGCCAAATATTATGCTCTTGTTTTAAGTAAAAACATGTCAAGAGCTTTGATGATATTTTATGTTAATTCATCCGAAGTTTAAGGAGATCAACAAAGCTATATAAAAGAAAAGAAAAGAAACGAAAAGGAACCCCTAATGTTGTTTTTTGTAAATTCTTTCATTTATCTTAATAACACTTGGTCGTCGATATGAAAGCAAAGCAATTCTTGTGACCATACACGAAAGAGGTGACCAGATGTCAAAAAAAAAAATTAGAATTTCATGTCGAATAATTGAGAACAACGCTAATAAACAAAAATTTTATCCAAAAACAATTTTTCAAACAATTTCTTTACTACTTTGGCGACAATAACACAAAAGAATCGACATATTTACCTTGTGTGTTTATTGCTTCGACGAAAGATGACTTATTCAATAAGGGGTTAATGCTCTGATGGTAGAGAGCTGGTTTATTATGTGAGAAGTACACGGATCGATGCGCCGCATCACCAGTCATATATGTGGGCGGGGTTTTTTTTAACATTTTACTTTTTACATGGTTTTGAAGACTTTTAAACAAATCAAGACCAGATATAAACAAAGAAATTGTTTAATCATGTCAACGCACAACAATCCCTGTTTAGGTAATTTATATACCCTTGCAAATGTTATCATCAAAATGTATATATTAATCGTATTCGCTGAAAATGTCAACCATTCTGAGAAATTCCATAGCTAGAGGATACCTAGAGCCGGTATAGTAAGTAAGTATAATAAAATGGCATAGATCTTTTCGCAGTAGTTAAGAGCAATTGGTTTAGAGAATTGTTCAAATTTTTTAATTTTTGATGCTTTTTGGGAACGATTCAATTAATGGCTATGAAAAGGGCTTGCAAACTATATAAAATTAATGCTAAACAGGTGCTTGAACATGGACAAATAAATTCGATTTTCAAATGATTTTCATTTGCAGTTTCAAATTTTCAAATTGAGATCGTTTTCTTTATTTTTTCTTTATTATGGTGATCTTGTAATTATCTCTCTTAACTTAATATTTGATTTTCTTGGCAAAGCTAAAGACATTTATTCATAAATTAACCCACATTTATAAGTTTACATATTTTACCCGTAACTATCAACTCCCAAGAAAAAATAACTCGCAACATTGATTTTTCAAAATACTTCCATCGATCTCCGCAATAATCGATATGAATGCAACGCAGCTCTTGTATATAGATGTGACCTGATATAGGAAGCGCTTGCTCAATCTCTATTAAAAAAATGATGGTGTTAAAGAGGAAATTGAAATCATTTTTTTTTTTTTTTCAAAACCTTGAATTTCCGTTTGCTTTTATAAATTCAATAAAAGACGAGAGGTCACAAGGGGGTGTAGCTCAGATGGTAGAGCGCTCGCTTAGCATGCGAGAGGCACGGGGATCGATGCCCCGCATCTCCATTAGGGAAGTTGTACCTGGGGTTTTCACGCAACTTCCTTTTTTTAATTGTTTGAAAATTTTTAACTAAATCAAAATAAAAAAATTGCTATAGTCATGTAAAAACAAAACAGCGTACGCACGCTTAAGTTAACTTAAGTAAACCATACGTCATCGTAAATAATATGTATATCCTTAGGATACATTTTTTGTGCGGATGTCAATTTTTTCGAGAACTTATATCAGAACTAAAAGGTCCTAATTGTAATTAATAAATCGACATTCGTTCCAAATCGAATCAACAATAATTGATTTGTGACATTATGGCGATGTCACAAAGATATTTTTCTTGCACTTTACATTGTAGGGACAGTAAAGACAATGGGTATGAATGAATGTTGGGAAATGTAGGGCATTAATGTTAGCTAGCGGTTGAACACAAGGGAATTTGGCTCCGATGGTAGGACGCTCGCATAACAAGTGAGTCACTTCTTTTAACTTTACATCACTGTAATAACGATGATAGCGCTAAAACCAATAAATACGCTTAGGATTAATATCTGAGTTTAAAAGTTCAAGAATTGAGTTGAAAAGTGCGCAATGTGGGCGGGTTAAGGAGGCGCCTAATTTTATTTACGATAAAGTTTAAATTCTTTTACGATTGAACAAACTGTTACGTGTTATTATGATGTAAGTAAATGGCGTATTTCTTAGGAATAAATTCCTATTATTACGCTTAGGATAGTTAGGATAATGAAGTGAGTGTCTGCTGATTTTAGTAAGGTTAACGCTAAGAAACGCTTTAAAACGTTGAAAAGAACCCCTTACACCTTTGGCTTCATATATACGATTGTTGCAAAAATATGAGGCCAGTTTACAGTTCCCGATATCGAGCAAATTTGATCGATTAACCTCGATAGCTGTAGTTTATTGTTAATGAGCAGAGGAGACCTTACAAATGATAATAATTTTTTTTTGCTGTCAAATAAAAAGCAATTTAATCGTAACACTTCTGTCGAGTAACACACATATAAAATACGATCGAATTTATACGATATTCAGAAGTATGAATAGGCACATTGTTTAGGTTGGCGTCGAATAAGACTTCGAAGCGAGCCGTAAATAAGTATATATATACCAATATCGATGAGCAAGACCAACGAACCAGTCAACAGATTGCGTCACTTTGTCTAATGTAATGCCAAACTAAGCATTTAATAAATATTAAAAACTTTAATTTTTACAAATTACGACGAAAATGTCTTACCTATAGGAAGTCGTCAAAGTTGTGAACCGACTAAGTCCAAATAATAAAGTCAACTTTTTTGGCAAATATTCTTTTGTTTTTTTTGTTCAGCTATTTTCGTCACAGATCACAAAAAGTCTGCCGTACAAAGGGCTATTTTCTATGCGATTTCTTATATATGTAGGAGGAAACACAAAAAACTGATCAATATGATCTCAACTTAACACAATTCATGCATATGTCAGATCAATATGCCATGGGCCAATTTTGATAGAAAAAAATATTAAAGATTAGATTTTCTTGCCTTATAAAGAAAGTTTCCATTAGGTGAGAACGATTAAACGGGCTGATGCAGAACAGAAAACGTTCCGTCTCATTCAAATTTTCCTCAATCCGTTAGGAAGCTTAACAGAATGTAGAATATCTGAGTGGTATAGAGCATAATCACTTTCCTCTCGAGATTTGCTGTCTAACAATCTTTAAAATTTCTTGATTTTTATTACTCGTTCGATTGAAATATCATAACTTCCAACGAGCAGGTAGTTCGGATTGATTGACTTTAGAATATGAAGCTTAATACACTTCTTCTGGAATTGTGAATAATTGTCTGTTCTTTTGAATTTGAACGTATGACCCGATTGAATGCGAGGCATTATCGGCATCTGGTCCCTTTGTGAAAATATCTAATGCTTTTCATTTTCTTTCGTAGGACATTAGATATTAGAACACATCTGTTGTTCTGCTGATCTGTTGCTTTGTTGCTTTTATCTTCAGCTCTAATAACAATTTGAACACTATATACAATAACATGTTCGCACGCACGCGGTCTAAACAATTCTTTTTTCGTTATGCTATAAGTGTGTTTGTGTGTAACTACGATTGTGTGTTAGGGTTTATAAGCGCAACTTTACCATCTCATTTATAACAATAAACGCACAATTTCAGTCATCACCTTGTTTTTTATTTTATTTTTTTATTTTATTGTTTGTAAGCAATAAAAGACCACATGGGGTTTTTAGTGAAAATTATGGCAAACAAGGTTAAGTTGTAATAGCTAAGTAAGGTAAGTAAATATATATATATATATATATATAAAGAAGAAAAGAAGAAATAATATTAGAAAAGAAAACGAGAAAAAATGTGATTGTTGTTTTTGTTGCTATCACAAAGGATTAAATTGTGTGAAATGAAAACCCTTTTAATGCATTGGCTAAGCAAAGACAGACTTCGCTGCTGTTGCTGTAAGTCAAATGAAAAAATGAAAGAAAAAAAAAAAAAGAATCAATGATAAGGCAAAAGAAAGATCGACCGACAGATCGCCCGACCGAGTGACTCCCTATATATTATACACTAGAATTTCCCGAAAGGGCTTCAAAATGATATTTATAACGCGAGTTAACAAATAAATAGTAGGCAGGATAGGCCTTCTCTTTGCTTGGTTGTTTGTTAAGTGAGTGTTTGAAGCATGTGTGGGATGCGGCAACGAGTGTTTTGCAACATGTTGCAAACAAAATATTTTGCAGAAAATAAACCTTAATAAAATAATAAAGTAAAAGATAGAAAAAAAGAAAAAAACGAAAAAAAAAAACAAAACAGCAAAAGAAAAGAAAAAAAGCAAAAGCTTGAACAAGGCGTTTGTTTTGCTTGAAAGTGATTTCTGTTCATCAGACAGACGGCCGGCCAGCAGGATGATCAGCAAAGTTAACTGGAGGAATAAAATAAACAAAGAGAACAACAGCGTTTTAGAATTTATTTCGTTAAAAGTTAAGGTTGAAGTTGATGCTGATGTTGAGTTGTCCCTTCATATACACATATATAAATACGCAAACACACCCATGCATAAGTATGGAAATGCAAATGAAAATGTTAAAGTCATGCAGTTCAGTTGCGCTCATAAGTTGCATGCAATGTACATATGTATGAGTTTATAAGCACATATGTATATATATATATATATATATATATATGTATACATATGATCGTACATATTGTTTTGACCAGCCTTGCTTACAAGGCAATTATGGCTATTTTATGAACCTGGTCAAGTCATAGTTTAGGACTGATTGACAAATAAATTTAGATGCATGCGTGTCGATAGAATTCAACTCAACATTTGCATACCTTTTGTTTTCCATAGCTAAGCGTCACTAAGTATAAGTCTTTTTTTTGTTCTATGTGCTTAACTAAGTGGGTGCTTTAAGAAAAGTGATCTTGTTTCCCTGGACTGGCCTCATAAATACACTTGAATATCTTGCGCAGCAGTGGTGGCAGTGGTGGCAGTGGTGTACGGTGAGCGAAGAAATAACAAAAGCAACAACAACGAAAAGTAACAGCAACCTCATCATCTTCATTATTATCATCGATGGTAGCATCTTTCTCTTCTTTGCCTTTCGTTGCACATATGTGCATATGTGCATAATGAGTTTTCCATTTCATTTTATTGTATGGGAAAACTAGCAGCAACACAAAAAAAAAAAAAAAAAACAGAAGGAAAAAATATAAGCGAAGAGGAAAAATCTCTTTCTCTGATAGATTTTTAATGTCGTTTTCTAAACTAATTAAGATACCGGGAACTGTTGTTGCTTGAATCAGGAGTTAAATGCAAATATATTCTTCAGATGTTTGCAGCTGCTACTGTTGCTGCTGTGGCTACTGCTACCCCGTCATAGGGAAAGCCAGGCAAGTTTTTTAACAGCAACACTAGCAATCAGGAAGTCGTTGCCCATCGTTGAAGGTGGTTTGTTAAATCAAATCAAAACTTCTTTACTTCAAGTTGACCATTACGAGTAAATGATACAATAACAAAGTAACAACAACAATAACAACAACAGCAGAAACAACAATCCTTATACTTATTGATTGATGTATTAGTGCCAATTTGAGCGGAATGACTGCAAAGTATAGTTAAGTGACTACAGAAGAGGAAATAATTTCAGTTTCAACGCAAATTGACGACTTTTCTTATTATCGATATTCATTAATATTTTTATTTTGTAAAATTTCGATTTTGTAAGAACAAAAGCTCTTACGCTTCATCCTGCGAATTGGTCGCCCATTTCTCGAAAACCTTCGCAACACCTTATCGATTTGATATTTAATTCAAACTTCACGTTCAAATTCACGTTGAAAATTATACTCGTCTGCCCCGTGGCGGCTTCTCAGCTCAAAATACCGTAAAGTTTATAAAGTTTAGTCATTTAACTAACTCCTTCCAGCAGCAGAGGCCTTTTTAAATTTCTCTTCATTTTTGAACTGTCAACATCAACCATTGCTGCAATGATATTTCACAAGTGAAAACTGGGAGGCTTTGAGACAAATTCGCTGTCCAAACCGCTAATTCGGTGATTAGAATTTATATGAGCAAAAGCATGATGTATTAAAGCATAACATTCTGACTGGCGAAGTTGAATTCCCTCTGACAAGCAGAGAAATATTGCATATGCTATTCGAATCACAAAGAGCGACAGTTTGAGGCGACTTCTAGGACGGCGCCATTATTGGATGACACTTTTCGAAAATGATTTCACCTCGACAGTTATAGTGAATGGATGCATTACCGGACGAAGTCGACTGATTTTCTCACCTCAAGTTAATTGTGTGCTTGCTTATTTTCACTAAGACAGCGGTTCAGCTGATTGGCTTAAAATGACACCTGAAAGCGTCTGCATTTCCATTTCTTTGACGTCGTCAGTGTGTGGCAAAAACGGAAATGTGTGTTTTTTATGAAGCATGAGCATGGAAAACTAAATGCCGTTGCCTAAACCGTAAGTCGAAACTGTTGAGAGAAAAAGCCCAACGCTTAAGCTTGCTAACGCGATGCTGGATACTATCCATTTCTGCTATTCGCATCGTCTATATCCGAAATTAGAGTATAGTTCGCAAATATAGGGAAGAGCTTCCAGATGTTGCCTGGATGCATCATCCTGGGCGCATCAAGGGACTGAAATGATCTTGAGTGATGAAAGTCAGGCCAAAAATTTTGAGACTCTTGAACATCGTCGTAGTGTGAATTGAGCTGATATGAACAAATGTTATCTAAAGTAAGCTAAGCGGCTTGCTCAGCGTTCTCGCCTTTTTGTTTTGGAGTTTTCCGTACACAGCATCAGACATTACGCGATTCCTTCGTTATTTGCAGCCATTTATGCATGCATTTGATTGAAACTTTTTTATTGCTTAGCAAATGTTTGCTAAATAAACTAATAAACAGATGGCGCTGTAGTAATTTTACTCAAAGTTAAAAAAATTTGATTGAAATTTCGTACTACAAGCAAATTAATAGGTGGTCTGCAGTTCTTACAAAAGTATTGAATCTCAGTTGGAATATTCCGTGTTAGTTACAAAAAATCCGAGAGAAGAAAAACGAATGCAACTTAATCAGATCGACGTTATAGAGCTGAAACAGTAATTACTCAATTAATTATAATACGCCGACGAGGGTGGTCGCTGAGATACTCAACTTAATCTAATGAATGCTCGCCATTGCCAAACTCAAGGAGTTCGGATTGCTTCTCCCTTTGCAAACTTGCAAAACTTGTTCGTCGTTAAAAAATGTTTAAAAATGAAGAGCAAGTGTGGTTGCTGACTATTTTGAGGAGCTCGATACTCAAAAAAATATCTAAGCTTTTAAACTTACTACCACATGGTCACCTCGTAATACTTATAGTTATTACTCAGTTAGTAGATATATTTATATCTACTAAAAGTTTCCATTCACGTATCGTCGAGAAAAACGCTAGATAGCTTCACTTATCGGCTTAACTTCGAAAGTCTACGACTATGGTCCAAATGTAAGGAGAACTTTGTTTTATAGGAGCTCAATGGTTGTTCAACTGCTTGCAAAATTTTGGGAGAGAATATTGGGAAGAGGTTATTGCACTGTATTCCTAAAGAGATTGCATGGCACGGACATGGAACTGAATACGTTCTTAATAGACGCCAAAACGATTGTTAACACGCGACAGTTTATATATCTGGCTTATATGCAACGAAGAAGATCTGCTTATCCTAAATGAATTCTTACTTAACACAGCTGACATTATCATCATGACAATGTGAGCTGTGAACTATCTCTTCTAACAACCGACCCTTCAAACTCTCAAAGCATCGAATTAGTCGACCATCTGCTGCATAGCCTTCATTTGGCGTTTAATGACATTTTTTTGTAACCAAACGTTAGCACTTGTAACTTGTGGGTAAAACAATTTGTTTCAAACACTGTTTTAGAATGAAAACTACACAACGATAAATGGTTCGATAATAAGCTAAAGTGTCAAAATCCATAAATTAGAATAACTTAAAGAGCAGTGAAGCAATATTTAAGAAAACAGTTACTGTTCATATTTTGTTTTTATCTTACGCTTTAAAATGTATTTTTATGAAGTTCGCTTTTCTAAGATACAGTCCGTATCACTGGATCGTGGATATTATGTGCAAGAGAAATACACTTCAAAATTCTTTTATTCACAATGACATTCCTTAAATGTAGGATTATTCACAATTTATTTTTGGCAATACTTTGGACTGCTCAGCTCAAGTACTCTTTTTCAATTACTCCTCTCCCATCCACAAATACTCTATGCAAATACATTTTTACACTACACCCAAATTCATGGCTTCATTTTTAATTCCTGTCGGCCGGAAGCTGCATGATGCGCCTGCGAATGTGCACTTGGCTTCTCCCTCTTTAGGGAATTTACTATTTGGGAACATTACTTACCTGGAATGAACTGGATTTGGAATTTCCTCAACAATATTATGACTTAGTGACCTGTGAATAGCGAATGGAAATTTTATTTCGCATTGGATTGGTTGCAAATATAATCAAATTAATTATGAGTTGCAGAGATGGATGTTGGAAGAATAATTTGAATTGCATTTCGTTATGTACACTCTTTAGGTTAAACAGGTACGTGTGTGTACCTTGCCTGCCTTGAAATTTTACTTTCTCTCCCGAAAATTGTTAGTAAAATCTAAACGTTATCTTAAATTGAGATCTTAAGGTTAATAGAATACTTTAATAATTTCTCAACACAACAGCGGCAACACGATTTGCTTACATAAACATCATTAAAGATTGGAGCGTAGAGAGAATTGAGGGAAAGGCTCTTTGCATGCATTCGGTCTTAACAGCGCTGCTTAAGAAAAGAAAAGTCTTTCGTTTGCAAACGAAGTATCACTCACTGCATTAAAAGGAAGTTTAACTTTTCAAAGACAAAAGTTCATAATGCAAGGCGGCGTAACGACGTAAGAGTGTGAGACGACCAACCGAACACAGCTAGAAATGTGACTGCTTGAGTTTAGTAAATCGCTAACATGTCATGTCACATGCTGTGACTACTTGTTGCGTTATGTTGCGCATTGTGCTACACGAGTCAAATCAAATCGAATCGAATCCTATGCTCCTGCCAAGGCCGATTTACTTTAGCCGATGATTACAATGATAATGATGACGACACAATGATGATAATGATGATGATGACGGCGATGCCTGACGATTCGTTACGTGTTTAGTTTCTCATGTCAAATTAACAATTGTTGTTTGCTTGTCTACTACTCTAGAGCCTACCTGTCTGTTTGTTTGTTATTTGCCAACAAGGTTTGCCTGCCTACTACCGCCTCACTGCTGCCGCCTGCCGTCTACCGCCTGCCTGCTGTTTGATGCTTGTTGCCTTTTGCCAACGCATTGCATTGCCTGCCTGTTTGTCTGACTTTGTAAAACTTAGGTGATATATGCTAATTGCATTTATGTGCTCAGTGTCATACAATTCTTTGAAATTTCTTTTTCAACTATTTTTTTTTGCGATGATGTTGATGTAATGTTGTGTGCGATACCTCGGCATATTGCATTACGTTCTCGTGTAATGGTTTCATTAGAGCTAAATACGAATGACTTTCATACCGAAGGAGGAAAAAAACTGAAAATTCGTAAACTATTTTTTTAAAACTGATGTGTTTTAAAAGTTCAAAAATATAATTTTTGTTTTTATTAATTACAACGACACTATTGTAATATTATATAGAATAAAATAGAATTTAAGTCAATAAAAAATTCATGATCGCTTTATAGCGATTTATCCAATCCCCTAATTTTCCAAAGAGTTTGTAATCAATGATGCGAGCGTCAGTTGACGATCATGGCTTACAGGCGTTCGTGAATATCTTTAATTTAATTACACCCGCTATAGAAGACATGGTAGCGGTATTGCATTTCTCAAACATGTTATCAGTCGGACAAGGCCGATTACTTAGTGTCCCGTACAACTTCGTCTAGTGTAATTTTTTATTAATTTTCGTATAAAAATTCAAAAACTATACTTTGTTCCCAAGTAAAACATGCTTTTCATGAAAGTCCCTATATAGGAATATGTCCATACCAAAATTTACCTAAATGAAAACTTCTTGTTAAAGATTGTATTGTTCACCGATTTTTGTCAAAAAATATTAAATTTTAGGCTTTTTTGCCTATGGAGGCTTACTTTCCATAAGAACATTTTATGATCCGTGGGTCTAAAAAATTGATCTATTTGATCTAAATTTGATATAATTAACTTTTATATCAAATCGAAACTATAGATCAGTTTTAGGCATGGTATATTGAGAGGTTAGACCTTTTGGACATATAAAGATTCAATTTTCGTAGAAGCGATTGTATAGGCGTTGGTCGAAAACATTGCCGTATTCGATTCAAACTTTTCACATTAACTTAATGCGCCGAAATATCGTTACTAACACATTTTTTAAAAATTGTAGTTTTTTTTTTAGATAAGGTGCTATACAGAAGTGCTCGCAAAAGCGATCCGGTCTAATTCATTTTAAATAGGACTCGTGGTTGAACCTCGGCCCAACAAAAATGGTCAAAATATTTCAAAAACGGACGAGCTTAAATTGATTCAGAAAATTTGCCATAACTGTTGTAAGCAAAAAATACGAGTTGCTTGCTCGATAGACCCGCATGTCCTTATTCAGCGTTCATAAGGCGATCAAACACACTGCAATGGCTTATCATTTGCATTTTATTTATTTATAATGGCACATGTTAAGAAACAAAAGCAAGGAAAGTTCCCTTGTTGGGCAAGATCGCTCATTAAATATCTTACATCACTTTATTTATGATTCTTCCATGTCTTTGAACGACATAGGGGCATTGCAGATGACGCCGTCCTCCTAAAAATTAACGTGCTCTACGTTTATAGGAACAATTTCGGTCTAAAATGAAGTCAACCAACGAGTTTCGGAAACATATTAAATCGCCATGGACCTAAAACAAGCACTATTTTTGAAAAGTCCGGCACAATTATAACGTCAGCCAAGAAACAACACCGAACTGTGGGCTATTGTCTTCGGAGAGACTGTTCGACTATTTCATTATATAAAATCCATTCATGATTCATTTATTTTCTGTCGAATCGGTCATCAATCGGCGTATATGTATGTAGCGAATGTATTTGAAAAACCCTTAACGCTTACATGTCAAATGTCATTGCAGTGATGGTTATAAGCTGCCGCTTCAAAAATGACGTGAAATCTGAAAAGACGCAATAAATCTGACACATGCAATGAAATCCAAAGTTATGGATTAAATATAACCTACGAGTGTAAAATCCATTTTTCGAAAGAGTGCAAAAAGTAGATCAACGTAGTCCAAGCTCACACCAAATCACTCTTTTAGATTAAATCTTATCATAAAAATGAACCTTGATGCTCCACAAAGCCCCACTGTTTATGAATTTGATCCGAATTTAGAGCAGGGAATGTTTACATTAAATTATTATTCAAGAACTATTTTCATTATGGAGTACTGTTGTCATCCGCCCGAGTGGCTGAGTGGGCAAGCGGTCTCGACTAACAACTCAATTATCCTAGATTCAAGCCTCAAGCTCGGCTCAAATTTTTAATACAGCCAATGGACTTAGATGTTGGTGCTTTAAGACATAAGATAATAGCCATAATAATAGGTTCCGTTGTCAAAAAGTTTATTGCATCTACTACTGAAGCTAGGGATCCGATTAATTATGGCAAATAGGTCACAATATCTACAGGGAAGTTGCAGAGACTCTCTAAATAGTTTATATTCTTGACCAATATTCAGGCATGTCCGTTCGTCTGCGATTATGTGTGGGTGCGTGTGGTAAGCTTCCGAATCGGATGAATCGTCGAAAATATAAGCGATAAGTTTCAAATTTTGCACAAACATTGTTCATACAAGATAGCTGGTATTGAAAATGGTCCAAGACGGCGGTAACAACTAAGAGCACCTGTGATTTCAAAAGCAAAAATGAAAGTTTTTTGATCATTACTTATACATTACGTTATATCACGGATATAACGATAGTAATGAAGTTTTCATGTGCTCTCTTTAGGTGGCCCTAAAAAAGATTGAAAAAGCATTTACCATTGTTTTACATGATGGGTGCTTGGTTGGTTGGGTCAGGAAATCGTCTTATCATTTAATATATATGTTTGCCGAGAAATATTAAAAATACGAAATTGTTTTCATTCAACGAGTTTTTCAAAGTTAAGTCGCGCGAGGAGTGCTTGCAAAAACTTCTTACTACAATCATTTTCAACAAGATTCGTTCTCGAATAAAAGCCCAAATGTATTGATATCATTGCTGTTCAAATCGGTTGATATAATGAGTTCTTGCCGTGGTAATCCGAAGGCCAAGTGAACAACAATAGCACTACAAATTATGTTTTGCGCTAATACTCTAAGCTGCTTTCCGCAAACCTCTCGCCGAAGTTGTATGTATATCGAAGCATTCAAATACCATTGATTTTTGCTTCCTTAGAGTATGTTCCCTGCAAAAAGTCTTTTATCGTTTCAACGATCTTTGCGATATCTACTGATATCAAATCCCATAATCTCGTAATCGTTTGTGTGTTACACTCTTCCACATATCCTTATTAATCACATCTAAGTGACTCTCCTTTTGATATAAGCAAATCTAAATTCTAAATTAAGCTATTTAGAGGTGAATGAAAGCTTAAGCTTCTCAAAATAAATACATAAGAAAATTCGTTTTTAATACTTTTAGCTAATGAATCGTGCTTCCATGCCTTTTTTGCGCCCATAAACATATTGCGCATAGAAAGTATAGCTTCTGTTTTAGATAATGTTTAGATTGTAGAATAAATTAAGGCATGAGCGACTCCTGCAAGCACTACTGTCGCTCCTTTTTTTCTTTTCCTAAATTTCTTTCTTCTACCTATGTCACCATATTCTCGCGCCTTTACCAAGTCTATTGTTGTATTGAAAAAAAATAAAAAAATAAAAAATTAAAAATAAATAAATAAATAAAAGACTAGAGAGCTTCATCCTTTAATTTAAAGGTAATTTTCAAAAAGTTATTTGCTTTTTGTTTTTGTTTTCTCAAATTATCGTAATTTAGAAAATTAAAAGTTTTTAAAAATCTTTGACGTGCAAAGCATGTGATGTGTTAAGGATAAAAATTGTCGCACATCCGTTTATCAGCAAATGAAAGTGAAACTTAAATTGAAATTGAAACTGAGACAAGACGGGAAGACTAACAGAGCATACCAAAGGTAAACTAAATTGATCACAACCTACAAAAGATGTCAATAAAAGGAAAAGCAAAAGCAAAAACAAAAACAAAAACAACAACAATAATAATATATATGGAGAACAGTAACAAATTCGTGGGTTTGTAATGAAAAACAAATCGATTGATCGTTTAGTTGTCACTTTAAGAATTGTGTTCGGCCAAGAACATGTATAACAACATGACCAACACGCTGTCCGCAAAAGATGAAGTTTTAATGATAACTTTTGCTATAACATACGGGACAATCGCTTCAGTCATCTAGGCGATGTCAGGCTAGGTGCTAGCAGTGTGTGAATGACATTATGGTAGAACAAATGGAGCAAAAATGAAAATCAATTTAAAACGTGACAATGTTTTGTACGCGTGTTATACAATAAACATTTTTTAGAGCTTAATGAGGGCGCGACAACCAAAACACATACAAGCAAGAGCCACAAATTACGATTACAGTCCGTTCCCGCCTCGCAGTAACGTTCTTTTTAAGAGAGACGAGAAGCTATATGATGGCCGATTAAGTGGCAAGAAGGCAAATTGCGTTAAGAAATGAGGTTAAGAAGTAAGTAAAATGAAAGATCCTTGAAAAAAAAAAAAAAAAAACAAGATAAATAAAACGCCATAGCCCACTATTAAATGACTTATAACACCTAACAGTTAGTTAAGTAACGATTTTTAAAAATGATGCGTGATATGAGAACAAGTCGAACAAGCCACCTCCAGGTCGAACCATTTCAATAGTCTTCGTCGTTGCGTGAAAACACGTCAGGATAACGAATTTCATCAAAGCCTTTGAAAGTTTGCAGAATTGATAAGTTGAATACAAGCGAAGAAGATAAACATACGAACACAGGCGGGAGCTTAGATTGATTTGGAAAGTGATTTTGAAAGGGCTTCTGAATCAATAGGTTCAATAAAAAAAAGGTGGCATGATCTTAGGTCCTTCTGGGTGTTACATACATTCGCACTAACTTAATACGCTCTTGCATCACCCGTGGTGCAGAGTATAAAAAAAAAAACTGAAAATGAAGAAATTCTTAAAAGTAAGGAATTTCGACATATTAGTTCTTTCCACGATTCCACGCTTAAGGGCTTTTTTGCCAGCGACTTTTCCCAACAGTTGTCAATAGAATTGAAAACAAGTAAAGTGTCAATATTTCATATAAATGAAATATGCGATGTGCTGCCTTTGCATACAAGTAATAAAAAAATAAAATGAATGTTTTCATGCTTTTTGATTTTCCTACTTTCAGATTTATTATATTATATTTACGAGTGTGCATATGTGTATGTTCAAACACGCCATCAACAATTTTACACTTATCGTTTCACTTGTTTCCCTATGTGGTGGCTATGTCTGGTAATATACAAGCAGAGTACGAATGTTTACATGCTTGCACATGCCTCTAGGCACGATCATGTCCTTAATTGATTTTACATCTCTCAATGACCATAATATTCTGTGACTCTAAAATTTATGACTTTCATAGTCATAACATTATTGTTCTTGTTCTTATTCGTTGTTGTTTATGGATTTTATAAATTGTGTTGTTTGTTCGCTAAGGTTTAATCGCGCGTCTCTTGTCTTACACTTTAACTACTCGACTAATTGATTTATTATGAATTAATTGTTGATTTATGAGAAGAATATTTTTTATTAATTTTATTTTGTTTTTGTTTTGGCTTTTTGTGAAGGTAAGGGCCCGTGTAGCAATAAATGCTTATGTTCTTGCATAAATTCAATATTAAATTGATAAAATAAAACGCTATAAAATATCTTATTATATCACTTTAACTACTTCCTTATTAGCTTCGCCAATAAAATGTTTTTTTTTTTTTTTTAGAAAGAAAAAAAATTAAACGAGGATCATTTTTGAATTTTGCATATAACGTGACAAAGCTACATTGCCCCCATTTTTTTTTTACTAACTGTAGATGTAAATCGAATAACGAGAACAATATATAGAAATTACTACAAGAGAATAGTGGGAATGGAAGATAATAGTGAATATTAATCTGATACATGTTTTTCAATCACCAACATCTTCGATAATACATAATGATAACATATAGGTGCAATAAGAAATGCGTTTTAGAAACTCGTTTGCTCTTTGAAAAATATCATAAAATTTCTACCGGCTGGGATGGTAATGAGTCTAATAAACTAGTGACTAGAGCTAGAAACTAGCGAAAAAGATAATTATGCATTATAAAAATTTAGAATCTCTCTTATAGATGTAAGGACTAACGCTTTCTAACGGCGACCCAGGCTTTCTTACAGGAATATTTATATATCCGATCCAACTACCTTCTTAATCAAGCACTCCCTTAGAATTCACTTTATTGACAATCGAATACGTAAACTTATCTAATGCGGCACATATCCTTAGTGCATTCCTTAGCCTTCCGTTTAGTGTTTAGTTAATTTATCACTATTTCATTTGTTACAGAGATACCTTCCACTCTCTCTTTGCCTTCGGTGGCATTTGCCTTTTGGGCAGCCTAATAACAATACAAGAGATTTACTATTACGAGCACCTCAAATGGTTCCGTAGAGCGATTATATCACTCTCTCTATCTCTCAATTATCAAACCCTGCCTTGATCTTTGCGACCGATAACCAACTCTCATAAGAGTGGTGTGCCAGTCTTCTTTACGCAACAATCGAGCGAGAAGGCGACAATGAATCGAATTTACATTTAAATCGAATATTAAATTTTTCTCTTTCAACTGTTTGGTCGGGGCTAACGGTAACGATAAGTAACAATTTTAGTAGTAAAGGTCTATTTCAATAAAAATTAGGATGTAGGTTGGATTAATTGGCATGAATAGGTGCCATTTATTTTGCAATGCGAAAGGATTTATTAAAAAAATATAATTTATTTAACGGTAAAAACGATGTGTGCACAGTAAGGCTGCAAGCGCCTGCAGAATCTATGCTTTTCGGAAATAATTTGCAAAAACGACATATTATCGGAATTTAGAAAGCAATATGCCAGTGCTGTTTACGAGCACACATTACTTTCATTAGTCAGAAAAATTTCTCGAAAATGCAGCATTTTTGCTTTTAGCAACAACTGGTAACTGGTGGAGATGTTCTGACTATTTCCGTTGATGCAGTTGGTGTATCGCTTTGTAAACTGCAAAGGGGTTACTTAGTTCATTTTCGAAGAGGATATGTTAACATTGTTTCTTATTTTGCTTATCGTCCTTATTCGTTTTTATCATAATTTTTATATACAATACACGATTCTTTTTATACGCTTTTCTATGTGTTTTCGGCAAAAATATGAAAGGAAATAGGAAAAGTTGAAAGTAAGAAAATTATATTCTCGCATACCCACCGCCATTAAAAATGTTAGCGTCTTTTACTTGTTGTCATAGAAAAGTGATTGAACTAAAATATTAATATTTCACGTTATACTTCACTGAAAGGTATTGCTAACAAAAATTAGTCTACCATCACCGCGACGTCGACCGCAATTAATTTAGAATGAACGCATTTAACTTTTCGCCTTGTACATTCGGACTATCGATGATATTGTTAAGAAAAAATTAATCCATCAGGTCGTGCCGTCCGCCATATTTATTTAAGAATTTAAACATTTCTTAGGCAGATAACATATATTATATATATCGTTCGTTTGGGAAATCTACGAAACATTATTCATACTGTTTAACGTATGGATTAATAAGCATAGAACGCTAGAAAAGTGAAGTCGTAGAGTTTGAGTGGGATGGACGTTTTTTTCTATTTTCGCACATAAATAGTAAAACTTTTGGTAAAGTAAATCTCAGCAATAACAGCCTTCTAACCAACCCGCGTGTGCAAAATTTTCAATGTTTCTACCAAATTTGAAAGCGATATACAAATTTTTGCGACCACGACAGTATCAGAAACTCACACCACACGGACACACAGACCCACAGACGGGCAGACATCGCAATCAGAATTTCGTGCTGATCAAGAGGATCTTTAAAGCTTCCCTTTGGCTGTTGCAAACATTATGACAAAATGAGTATACCGACCATGCTTCAGCGGTGTCTACAAAAATTCAATCAAAATATACTTTACATAATAATTAGGACACTGTAGGTTATTTAAAAGAGAATAGTTTGTATTCTAGTGAAGAGTGCGGGTCAAACAGTGTGCCTGTTAGAGGACGCTATGTTAAAATATTGTAAAGGGATCTAGGGGATACATAAATTTTACCGAGAGGTTTCTTAGTTAGCAACTAACAGCTGAAAAAATTACTGTACGATAAAAGCGACAACAACGACGTGGACCCATTATAACAATTATTCACTCATTTTGTAAAGCTCTATAATAATTTTCACTTCCCCTGTGAAGATTAAAGTCTTGCATTCGTTTTCGTTTCACTCTTTAAATTAAGATTATAATCGGTATTGCAGGCTAAGAGTAAGGAGAGTCTTAAGGGACTAATAAGGGCTACGCTTCCATAAGTGTGAGAGTGTCAGCGATGTTGTCTATTCGACTCTCTTTCTCACACTTATGGAAGCGTAGCGAATAGACAACATTACGGAGGAAATTAATTAAAAATGGGATAAAGCCGTAAGACAGTAAACAGTGAAGGCAGAGACGGAAATTAATATTAGTTGAATTAACAAATTATTAAAAGGATTAATTAAAATAAAATTAAAAGAAGGAAGTAATGAGTAAAAGATTCACAAGAGCTGCATATTTACAGCATCGATTACTTTCGTTTAAGCTATGGGCCAGAGGGAGCAAACAGATAGAAGAAGAGATAAAGTTGATAGAATAAATTTGCAATATATTAACGAAAATCAGTGTTACGTTGGTTAATTTGTAATATCAAAGAATATCGCCAAATATTCGTGAGGGATGATCAATCCCCCTATTCAGTATAAGTTCGGCCCTCTACTCAATACGATTCTTTAGTGAAAGCCAGCCGAACAAATTTAAAAATATTCTTGCAAATAAAGGCTTCTGAAAACCGCTGTCCAGCTCCGCCTCCATTTTTAACTGCGCTTACTTGTGCTTCGAATAAATGTTCTCTTAACGTTCCTTCCTGTGTACTTTCCAAAAAATCGTAGGCCTCACTTGGGCAATAAGCAAAAAATTCAGTCACAATATGCAAAAATCATTCAATTACAGTCACCTACCCAATAATTAGAAAATAATTAAGTTCTAGCTAAGAGTGCCTGTTAAAAATTTGGGTCCGGTTTGTGGTTCTCGATATCACGAATAAACACGACTATGTTACTTGACGGCCATTTTACGATCGAAAATTTTTTCATTCGGTACAAAGAAGAAATGCATTCTTTGTCGGCTAAATTTACTCGTTCTAACGAGTAAATAATCCACGACTGTCGAGTTCAATCGATCGAGTTTCCCTGTTTGCTTAAAGTAATATATTAAGAACGATCCCTGGTCATTATTTTTCTATCCGCCATGAAAAATACTCTTAATAATTTATTTTATTTCGTCGGAAATACTCAGCAAACAGATTTG
>NW_023998490.1:2421176-2565984 GCF_014805625.2 Glossina fuscipes | reverse complement strand
GAGGGATATGTGGAAATTTTCTGTTAGAGTTAACAAATTTAAAAAAGCAAACAGAGAGGATTTAATGAACTGAAGGTATCTGCAGTAATAATGGTGGTTGAGGGAGTTAAATCTATGCCTCGCCACCGAGTAAACGAAATGGTCGAGCACAGAGCCACTTTTCGAATATTTTTTGAATAGCGTGTTTTTTCTATTCTTGTAATCTTTAATCGTCTTAGTAAACCAGGGGGGACACCTGCTTCGAGGTCGGCACTGCTTGATCGGAGCAGATGCAGCAATAGCCAGATTTAATGTATTGTAGAACGATGATAATAAGCTTTCAATACTTCCGGTTGAGAAATCAGGCCTTATTCATCTTCTGATTAATACAAGGGTTCCGAGGTCCGCTAAGATGATATGAATTTTCCGCCTCTCAGGCTTCAAGGCTTAGGGTTAAATTGGTCACAATGAATAATCGCATAAAGCAAGCGTGCGGCTCGTTAGACAACGTAAAAAGTTTTTTCCCATTTTTTATTCGTTTAAGTAAGGTAACATACTTTGTATAAATAAATTTCTTTATTTTGTTCATATTTTTATCTGATTACCAAATTTTCACTCTTATGAATCCATATTGCAATGACCTAGAAATGAAAACTTGAAATGACAATTAACAGCTTTGCACGTTAATGGTCGAATTTTAGATGGCCATGATTTACGGGTAAGAATATAAGATGTAAGATGTAAAATTTCATTTATTCAGTATAATTAATGGGAGTTGAAAATGTTGCTTTAGAGAATATTAAAATATTCTCTCAGGGCAATTAAAAGAAATATGGAGTGTTTTTCTATAGTAGCGTTCTTCCATTTGTTTGGTCTATTGTACGGTTATTGTGAGGTTAAGAATATAATTTTCTGTCACCATAATGCAGAATATTCTACGCCGATATAGGCTTGCCTGTAAGTCTGCGATCAGTGTTTTATTCCACTCAATTGCATAAGTTTTACCTAATCATGATCAATGGCAATTTTCGGAAATATTTCAGAAAAATGTGCATAATTTTTTCTGTAAAATTTCTTCTTTTTTTATATATAAGTTATTAATAGAAGTATTTGCGATGTTTCGGCACTACGCAGAAAGTCTTATATTGCTTTCGTGAGAGCATTGCAAATGGAATGATAAACCAGAGTAAATCGTTTATTGGTGATGCGTGTAAAAAGAAGCCGTGGCAAAAAGCATTTTGTTGAAACACATATTCTGACTAATATATCTTCTGATTATTCTGATAAGAACAAAATCTCACTTTTAATGTAAATTTATGGCGCTGAACTGTTTTCACTGTTGTTTTCTTTTTGCCTTCTCTGTTTTTGTTTTTGGTCATTTTATGACAATAATAAAAAGTAAATTTTTGCAAATTGCTATGATGTGTTAAAAAAAAAACAAATTGAGAACAGGGTGAAGAATTTCGGTTGATGATAATAAGAGAAAATGTTTATAAATAAATTAAAGCAACTAAATAAAGAAAGGTAATTAAGCATAATTGAATTTGATGAAGATAAGTAACCGCTTGCTATATAGATAGATAATAAGGATGGAATGGAAATTACACGTTACTTATAACCGGAACTACTAGGAGTTATATACAACTAGGACTACAATGTTTTAAATGGTACTGCATACGATCCACATCAAGGTATTATCTTTAGGTTGCATGCTACAGCAAATAGTATAACGTTACTCATTATAATCCGTTTATACAAGGTGGTTTCTTTTAAGTTTTGAAAAGGTTAACTAAAGCGGACGATGAGAATGTAACGCGACCAGACAAGACCTGAACCTGAACTGTAGTAAAATGCATAAGTTCTTGTTAATAATTTGTAAATGTATCTCGTAATTTTGTAAATAAATCCTTTACTATCGCAAAGATCACAAATCAATGGTACGAACTTAATTTCAAAAAGGGTTGCATAAATAACGTAAAATCACGAAAGACGGGTTCACGTTACAATATTAATCAAAATATTTTCCATCATTTCCTACAACATCTTTCGCCATCTTTCTGGCAACAAGGCGTTACCATGTAGAAGGAACGACATTGGTTTGGCACCGACGACCCATTTTCGCACTTCTTCAGCGTTTCGAAACCGCGTGCCAGCCAAGTCATGCTGCATCGATCTGAGTAAGTGGTAATTTTGGATCAAGGACGAGTACTATTGAAAACGTTTCGGGTCGGACAACTTCTCACATAATAAATTATTTCGAGAAGTCGTTGAATGAACAAACGCATTAAGCGCATTGGCAAGACCAATCCCTCGAAAAAACATATTTCGTTCCAGTGGATCCGCGGAATAATTTGGTGCAAATTTAAATTAAAAAAGAAAAAACGTGTTTAATGACATATTGATATTGACATATTGATGAATGTTATATTTGTTTTTATTTAGGATATAAACTGTCCTAAAATAACTAAGGCACCTCTCCGCCCACGAAAATAATTCATTTATTTTCCCCATAGCTTTATTTTTTATAAGAATCATCATATGGGATGGTGTCCGAGGAACGGAGCTATCTGTCCCAATATGCGAAAGATTGATAAGTCGAATGACTATTTGTCCCAATTTTCATTATAAAAGGTTAAAAATTGGAACCTCCTTACCACATAATTTTGTAAACACATGAAAGGGGGCCCAAAATATGTACTATTCGATGGAATTACCCAATCGGCCCAAACTTTTGGATGGAGATGCATTGAGAGACTGCGTACGCCATTTAATAACAGCAAGCCTAGTATCATATTTGATCGATTGTGTTCTTTTTGTCAAAAATATGCAATTCATCTCTGACTGTGAACATGCGCGGCACAACGTGATATGATTCGTGAAAATGATTCTAAAATAATTCCGAATCGACTGGTGTAACAGCAGATCGGGCTACCACAACTCCTTCTAGATTTTGCGCATGTATGCATAAAGTTAATATTTTTTTATCATCCAGTGTCATGTACGCTACGCGGTATGTCTTAGATATACCGTATATTGATCATACATCGTTTTGGAAATTAAATATTTGGGCATTCTGAAGCTCTTATACAAAAAAATATTTAACTTATTTGCTGGTTACAGTTTCGAACGTAAAGAAAATCGTTGCAAATGGAATGCGAGTTCTTCCTTGTTTAATGTTCTGCTTTTTTTGTTTTTGCTTTTTCGTCGAATTTTGCAAAGTTGAAAAGTAATTTGATATAAATAATTCTTATTTTAGTACAAACCTAAGCATGAGAGGTCAAATCGATAAACAACATGTACACGTAAAATGTGCATGTATCGGAGCGACTATATATATACCCACACATAAAACAAGATAAATAGAAAAAAAAAAATGATTAAATAAATGACTAGAATGTCTTGGCTTTATGTACTACCTGCAATAGTTCAGCCTCCTCTTTCTTCCATTTTTTTTTACTTCTGCTTCTTTTGCTTCTTCCTTTTCTTATTATTGTTATTATTATTATTATTATTATTATTATAATGGAAATCAATGCAATCACAACAATTCACATATTTTAGCATAACTGACACTAGTATTTGACAGTCTACTGTATGACCGTTATTTATGAGGACTTTGCAAATGATTTCTAATGTTTTGTCAAAACAGTATTTATTACATGTACGGAATGGAGAAGAGCGAAAGAGAATAGTAAAGGGTGAGCTAGTGAATGAGGGAATGAGACAGCGAGAAAGCAAGTCTAAGATATTTAACTAAACAATAACAATGACCACAAATAACAACACGTCAGCGACTCGTGCCTTATAAAATAAAATAAAAAATGAGTAAAAATAAAAAGAAAACGCTAACAAGAAAATAAACAACATGTCATAAGAACAAGAAACTGCAACAACTACCGCAATGACAACATATATATATATATATATATATATATCCATAAAGTACATGGAGTACAAAAATAGAAAAGAAACGAAAAAAAAAATGAAGCAATAAAAAATTTATACAAAGAAAATAAAACGAAAAAAACATCATGGTAGTCTATGCAACAAGCGACCTGATCGATCTGTAAATTTGCATCGGACACATCACTGTTATGTCAGCGAACCCTCAAACATTAACAAGTAAAGTCAATAAACAAAAACTTATTTAATTCAAATATCTGTGCACAAGCGTAGAGGGACAAGTTTAATTGTTGATTTTTATATAGCGCGAAACTTGAATCAATCCGTTACTTGTTTTCTTTCTTTCTCCTTAGCGCTTAACTTTAATAATCGCAGCTAACTAACCAACACCGCACAAGGTCATCCATATAGGTATATGCACATAGATTACAAGTACTATTTTGTTTTCTTTTTGATGAGCGTAAGCTAAAATTACGAGATTTCTAACTTTGATTAGAGTGAATTGTTCGGCAGCCAGAATTTTAGAAAATAGTTTATAAAAAATTCGCTTAATCATCGAATGCACACTACCGCTATAGCCATTGGTTGCATTTCAAAGCCATCAACAGCTGTTACAGCGTCGCAACGTAAAATTCCTTTCACATCTCAAACGAAAGAAATTCAAATAATTAGAGCGAAATAACAAATCACTCAATAAGTTCGTAGGATGACGTAAATATGTCGCTACTCTTGACGAATTCATGCGACTTTTGAATAGTATCAACATTGAAAGGAAATATAACGCAATTTCAAGACATTTCGAGCATTACCTTACAAGTCACACTTGATTTAGTGACGTCATTTCTGTAATTTTGCAATTCAAAGCAATCGGAATTTCGTGTGTGTGATAAAACGTTGCTTTTTAAAGGGCAAAAATATCATTTTAGCAAAACAATCGCTTGGACTCCGTTCCATCGAAACACACGGTGAAGAAGTGGTTTGCGGATATTACATGCATTTTGTGCAAACATGCGGTTATGCTGAACTGCGACATACCTGATACATTAAACGGTATCAAAAGTCAATGTATATACTATTTTGCAAGAACATATTTCCATGAGAAAGATGCGCTCGACCGTTCGCTAATTGTTCAACAAAAACAGCAACTTCCTGATGCTTCCGGGACGCTGTTTGTGGCTATTTACACGTAACAACAGGAAGGGGAGAGAAGATATTTTCCCTTCGATCACTACCTATAATAGAAGACTTAGATGGCGGACATGGTATTTTACCGAGTATTATTTTACATACATTCCTTTAAAACTTTCAAATTTCAATTCTTCTTAAATCTTACGCTCAAGAACTAGCTGCACTTATCTACTAATAGAAAACCGTAATAGAAATAATATAAATTTTTTGTTTCATTTCAGATAGAGAAAAGTGTCAATAACTACCCCGTTTCATTGGCAGAATTTTTAAAATTTTGTAAAATATTATTTAAATGTTTTTGGTCTGTTATATTAAAAGTTATCATATAAAAAAAAAAGAAAATTATAACCGCCTGAGTGGCCGAAGGCGACGAATCTCGACTAGCAACTCTTAATGGTCGTGGGTTCGAGTCTCAAGTGCGGCAGAGTTTTTAATAAAAGCCGATAGCCTCAGATGCGAGTGCCTTAAGAGTTTGTTTAGTCTTAGAATTTATTTCTCTAGCGATATTAATGATAATAATAATAAAAAAACCAGAAAAATCTATTCACATATATAAAAATTTATTTAAATGTTAATTTAAAATAAATAGAAACACTGCATTGAGTCACGACATATCATTAAATACCCCATACCTGTGTTTTGAATCCATGACCATTGTGTTGCTAGTCGACGTATTTAGTCTACTCGCCACGTAGACGGACACACGTTCTCATATTGATAAAAATGATAATGAACTTTTGTTTTGAAAAGAAGACACTATGTTCAACCCACATAAATGACGTTGTAATCGCGTCAGTGTTTAGTGTTCATTTAAAATTATAAATTATCTTTTCTTCTTCTTTCAGTTTAGATACTTCAAATCATCCGCTCTAGCATGGCTGGCTTGTAGTCTAGTTGTTAGGATGGCTAACCACCTTGTGGGGGACCAAGGTTCGATTCCTGATCCATTAACACCTGATAGATTGCACTTTACAGCAGTTGATTTAACTGATTTGTTGTTGGTCTTCAAACTATGCTTGCACCACGGTGTTGTTGGATCGATCACGTCTTTCTCGGCATTGAACGTGCTTTTTTTACATCTTTTTATTTTAAGCAATAACACCAGTGTACCATCAGTGGTGAAAAAGTTGTAAAAAAGTACAAATGTTTTTGAAGATAGAAGGTAGCGTAATAAAATAATTGTAATGTGCCTAGTGCAGAGAAACAGTTGTGTCAAGTTCATCCAGTAGTCTTCATTTCGTTGATGTTCATATACAAAGTTTAGTAATTTAATATGAAGTCAGATTGCCAGGGAGCCACATCTGACAATAATAATATTCGAAAAGTTTATTAAACATTATTAAAAAAGTGCAACAAGGATGCCGTTCCCGTGAGGCATCTTGAATTTAAAATATTCCGTGGTGTGCAGTGTAACTGATGCAAATTTGAGCTTAAAAGATATTCGCTTATTGTCTACAGCTAGACAAGGAAATAAGAGATATTAAAAATATCAATAGCTAGTATTTTTACCAATATTTGATTAGAAACAACCAATATTTGTGCCAATGTACCCACCACGCAGAAAGGCTCAAGATAGACCCATTTGTTATTATGCCGATAAAGGATGCCACTTTTGAGAAAGAACACAACAGTAGGTAAACAGTACTACGTGAAGTGAGGAGAACCCTGCTTTTTAAAGAGAGTAAAGAACTGGATACTTGCTCATTAGTCATAAACTGCAGCAGATGAATTTATAAAAATTTGACTCTGTATTTTATGGCTAATTGACAAATTGAGAAAATTGACAAATTGGCAAAAACGTTTTCCCACATGGTACTTCTCGCACACTACTAGCTGTGAAATCACAGAGAATAAGGCAACAAAATGTATTGCTTTGTAATCGAATTTATAATAAATATCGAAAACTTCATCTCAACCCCTCAATATTTTCCGGAAGCATTGAAAGTTTTCAAGTCACTTTGAAATTCGTATCCATTCAACGGTTGTCTCCATGACGCTACGTTGAGGTATCTTTGTAAAGATTTTCGTTATTGCATTAAGTTATAATTTTCCAGCAAGGATTCATTTTATACAAGCAATCATTTCGGAACGTTCGGTTAAAAGCGCGAATTGTTTTCCAACATATTCTAGATAATTCAAAGCAACCATTAAGACGACGAAAACAAATCATTTATTTCCTGAAAAGTTTACAGTGGTTCGGTTTCCCTCGTTTGACGCAGTAAAAAATTTCATTCGTATTGAGCTTATTTACAAATCGAATATAAAAATTTGCCTAAACTTATGCACCACTTTCAAATTATTATGAGATTTTTTAGCGTTCTCTTAGTTCGCTTGTTTTATGACTAAAGAGAAGGAAAGACGAACGTGTTTTTTTTTTTTTCATTTTTTATTTTTATCTTGTTGTTGCCTTGTTTTTTAGAAAATAAATAAAAAAGCTCTTGCAATGTTTCTTCAGCTTTTCATTGATCTTAAAGAAAAATTGCAAGCTTCTCTGCATTTTTGCTGTTTCTCATCGAACTCTCACTTTCATTGAAATCTAAAGAGAAAATCTAAGCTTTCAAATCTGAGGAAAGAAATTAAAAACTTGAACGTTTGTTTCATACCATGACTTGTGTTAATGGCATATTAAGTGTGCTTGAACGTGTGTAATGTTCAGAAAAACTTGAGTTCAGTTAAACATGTTTGCCCATCTGTCAGTGTATTCAATCTGTGGATTGTGATTACTGCGATATGGTGATGAAATTCGGTCTAGCGGCACATTTCGGTTCGGATCATTTTTAAGGCCGCTTCAACTCCGAAAATAAAGTCCCATCTTAAAAAAGTGGTCATATCAATTTTTCGGTCAAAAATCGCTAAAAAACAGTTCTCTATTTAAACAGAAGACGTCAATGGAACCATACCAGTTGCGAACTGCTTTCACCACCGCCTACATTCCAATAAAACTTGAGCTCTTTTATGGCAAAGAGTTTCAAATTTCTAATATTCTATAAGTAAAATGGCTACAGTAAACTAGCATAGAAGTTTACATATGTATAAATTTATTTTTACCATACAAGCCTATCTCCACGCAAAGGCTCTCATGCAAAATTAAGCCTTTATGTGATAACAAAACGTCAGTTTTGAATTTGATGATGATAATTGATAAAGGACTTTAAGGGACTGTTAAGGGAAGCGACCAATGTCTTCTATTCTATATATATATTTTGACTTTGTTTTATATATAAATGAACCGGTTAAACACTAAACTTTTTTTTTGTTTTTTATAATTTTTTCTTCTTTTTAATTAGATGAAATATTTCCTGCATTTTTCCTCTTTGCTCTGTCTATTTCAGTTTTCGAGCGTTTTGGTGTCTGCTAATAAGAGATTAGGGGTATATTCATTTTGTCAAATGATCAGTGTCGAATTTCGATTGGATCTTTCCATATCTATCTGTATGTCTGATGCAAAAAAGAAGAAATCAGCTTCAAATTTGACAACAAGGTTGGAAATTTTTGCACGCTAATTAACATTGAAAATGGTTCACCAGGAATAACGGGCACCCTACCTTAGCATCGCGTGAGCTTAGAACACTTTTGTTTCTTCTTAAGACTCTCAAACTGTAACGGGCGCAATGGTCACTATAAGTGATTTTGCAGCCTTTTTACGAAAATAAAAAAAAAATTTGCCAAGTCCACCCAATATCATACAGCATCGATATTTAAAACTTTATTCATTTTGTTTTTTAAGTTTTTTCCGAAAAAATGGGAAGATATCGAAAACTCGAACAAAGTCATATGTAATTTTCTGACTTTTTAATGTTCACATTCTTTCGAAACGGCAGCAGTAAGAAGGCGAGGGTTATTAATAATTTAGTTTTATTTTTTTCCTTTACTTTTACTTAGTAAACATTTCTATTAGCTTTTTAGCTATTGATACGCACGCAAACGTGTTGAAGTTAATAGTTTTTGTATTTGTTGTTGTACTAAAATTGTGCTAATCCATTTTATCTTCTTTAAGACGATATGTGCAACTTATTTTGGATACTATATGTAAATAATTCATGATTATTTATACGTATATATATGTAGCATGTACATATACAAATATTTTTATGCTTACTTTGTTTTATTTTTTTTTAAAGTGCAATGTGCTTATGATACCTCTAACATACTCGCTATCAACAATCCCATATAAGTGATAAAGTTTTTTCGGCAAATTACTAAGGCATCCTCAAACGTGTTGTATATTGAGCAAAATTGTTAAGTTCTAAAGCGCTAAAGTGTCGGAATGAATGTCATTTGTAGCTTTCGATTGTTGAGTCAATGTATTGCGAAACGAGTTTATAGCTTTCTATAAAGTATACAATTTTCTTAGTAGTAAAAAGCTTTGGCCGGGACGAATGTTTTCCCCAGGAGGTCCGTAGTGAACAGGCTAAGAAGGGAAGAATGATTAAAGCAATGCAGACGGCTCGTCAGTCGTAAAAGTAATCTAAAATTCTTATAAACACTTTTTAATGAGTTGATTTTTTCGCACAATTTTTTCAATATACGAATTGCAGATAGCACTACGATCTAAAAACAAGTAAGACCATTGTAGTCGGGCAACGCCGACTTTTACTTACCCTACATACATCAAAATTTATTTATTTATTAATTTATTTTAATGCAAAGCCACAATTGTCATGAAAGACCACATATTGGGGGAATGGGGTCAAGAACTAGATAGATAATTGTTCAAATTAGGTCCACTTAATTTTTTTATTTAATAACTATCATGAACAAATTTTCATCACAAGAATATTAACAATTAGGCCGTCTTGGTATATAAGGGCTTGCGTCTCATTAGAATCCTTATATGCAGTGGTATTCAAAAGATACACCTACATGTTTCAAATTTGGCAAAATTCATTTCTTTGTCAATTTACTATTATGAGCCGATTTTTACCACGAAATATTGAAAATTCGATAAAGATTCAGTTTTCGTGGGAACGGTTATATGAGAGGGGATTCAAAAAATTGCTCCAGCCGGTAAAAATTTAGAATACCGAAATATTATTGCTTAGCCACATTTGTCGACAAATTTTAAAAATTGAAATTTTATCCCATACAACGACTTCTCAAAACAGGGCGCTATATTGGAAATGGTTGAAGAAGTGGACCGATCCGAACCATTTTTAATAGCGGTCGTCATTGTGCCAAAGTATGTCTGCGTCATAAAAATATGTCAAAAATTGCGATCTGCAGCTTGAACACAGATATCACACGGATAACGGACAGACAGGCTTAGGTCGATTTAGAAAATGAATGTGAATCCATCGGTCTAAATAAAGGTGGGTTTGTATCACAAGTGGTGTAAAGTATATATAAAACATAGGGCATTCGTTAGCGTAGAATTTGTATAAAAAATTTCAGTTAAAATGTTGTTATGAATATTTCATAAGATCATCTTAAAGTTCGCTAAGAAGGCGATATTAAGCGAATCGACTGACGCGGCAGCAATAAAACAAACCAACGTTGCGGTTATTGAATGTTGGTCACTATTCAGGACATTGTGTTTTTTTTTAACTGAACATAAATTGTTAATACTTTATATATTTCTTTTATCTGATGTGCTGATGTCTACAAGCAGGTACACGCGTGCATTCTATATTCTATTCTATGTACAATATTTAAGTCGTTGCTTAGCTAAGCAATCAATTAGTACGCAAAGTACGCAAACAAGTTAGTTACAACTATTGTTATTTATGGCACGTTATCTTCATTGCTCGAGTCTAGTTCAAGTAAATTTTTACAAGAAATCACTTCCAAAAAATCTACTCAAAAATGTATAAAAAAAAAGAAAATTTGCTTAGAAATTGCAAAAGTTTTCTTGTTATGTAAACGGAGGGAAAATAATTCATTTAGTTTTTCTCGATTTGATTATTTAGTGATTACCATTTAAACTTAACTCGAATTTATGTCGTTGCTCGTAATTGAAATGCAGTTTTTTTCCCAGAAAATTAAAAAGAAAAAATGTGAAAAAGAGAGAAAATGCTGAATAACTCTTTAAATGTGTTTGTAGGTAAAATTTCTTGTAACATTTTTCGTTTTTTCCTATTGCGTTTACTTCAATTATATGAGACTATATGGGAGTTAATTAAAAAAGCTTAAAAAATAATAAATTTACTGGGACGCAAAAATTAGAAACTTTTGGACAGATATGATGAAATGAATTGAAAGCCGAAATTAAGAAATTTCAAAATATTACGTCACTTAACGTAAAAGGTGATGATGACAATAAGGCAGCAGGAGATACGTTAAATATTTCAACGCTCCCATTAACCAAAATCA
Organism: Glossina fuscipes; assembly: GCF_014805625.2. Lineage (NCBI taxonomy): Eukaryota > Metazoa > Arthropoda > Insecta > Diptera > Glossinidae > Glossina > Glossina fuscipes. Next base: position 2,554,605 of record NW_023998490.1, on the reverse strand, counting down.
ATTATCGAAAATTTGAAATGGAAAGCAAGAAAATGCACCGCTGGAGAAGCAAAACAGTAAAAGGGTAAAAGCGTATTACTCCTTGTATCAGCCATTCCCAAGCCTTAACTTCGACTTAAAGCAAAGTCTGATCGTTGTTCAAAAAATAATACAGAGTGTAATCTCTATATATAGCAAACAACTTTGTTCGATATGCAAAGTATCCAATATCGGTAGATTAGTTAAAAATTTTCCGACATTTGCTCTCTTAATGATTAGAGGACACTCCTCCTTACCTCAACACCAAGCATCGAAAAAGTTTATGAAAGAACTTCAATGGTCAACAAGTGAACATTTCGTGAAGCTCTTTGCAGCGTATTCGGACGAAAGATTTGCATCTCCGTCTTTACACAGTTCAACTTACTGACCTGAAGAACTGAAGCCTTTTGACGAGGTACGAGACGAGTGTTTGGAACAAAAAAAGAGTACGTGGGTAAGTACTATTTGCAGTCACTTGAAAATTGTGCCTTAACATAAATATAGAATGAACACGTGAAAATTCTTGCGCTGAAGCGCGAAAAGCTGATAATGCGAGCTAAATGGCAGACGCTTCCGGCTCATCTCGAAAAGTCGTAAAAATGCTGTAAAATCGTTTACTGTGGTGGGCAATTGCCTAATTGTGGCAACTCCAGTAGGATGATTTCAAATGGTGGCAACTCAGATACATTGCGAGGACTAAAGGTGCTCTTTGCTTCAAAAGTATTGTAGAACTTGTTTTCAATTTTACTCGACGTACAGAAGCGTAAAAGATAAAGCATTAATCAAGAATCCCCAAAGGTAAATAAAAAACAACCAGTAGAAGACTATATGTAACACCTAGGGGGACTTAGAAGAGACCCATCTATCCGTCGGTATGTTTTTTTGGGTTCAACCTTCAAGCCGCAATTTTTGAGATATTTTGATACATTGCTTTGACCCAAAGAACACTATTGAAAATGTTTATAAACTACGTCTAAGTTGTAGGCTACGTCATTTCAAATTCTTTCAGAAAGTTTTTTTTAAAAGTTATATGGGAATGGGATATGTTAGAAAGGACAAGTTTGCAAATTTCTCACTCAAAGTCGAATTAGCTGACTTCGATCACAAGAAGTAAGAAATGGGGTTTGTTGATTTCCCCAGTCCTTCTGCACTAAGACCCCTGAAAGTGTAGATACGTTGGCCCTGATTTTCATTCGAAGCATTCGTATCTCAGGTTTCTGTATAAAAAGCAGCGTAATATCGCTATTTAACCATCACCGGGATGATGACAATGCCAAATGAATTACGAACAAATGTGTAAGTAAAACGTTACGGATAAAAAATCAAAAAGATCTCCAAGAGAAGAAGAGCCTGGGGGACGATAAACCAAAGAACAGGGCACCGTGGCCGTTGAGTATGTTGCTTATTTAGATTGGTTTATAACAAGTGAATATGTTTACAATTGGGGGAATGTCATTAAAACTAACCAGAGAGAATGAAAACTTATAACCTAAACGGATGTATCGTGAACCCCAGATATTAACTTAAGACGAGGAAAACAGATTATAGTTTGTAGGCTAAATCATCGTTTCACAAACACCCAAATAACTTCCAGGGCGAATGCTTGGCTAGCAACTGTTGCTTACGTGTATAATAGATCTCCATACGAAGGTAGCTTAACGGATCTCACACCTTTGCGTCAATCTTTTACAATCGATATACTAAGGCTGACGTGTTCCTATCGTTCTTAAAATTTCTATGAAAAGATAATTTTATTGTTTACTAATAATTTTATATACTACACCTTTATGCACCTTCCAGTCAATTACTTTTTGTGTTTTTCTTTTCTTTTTTTTTTTTTGTTTTTTATTTGGCACGCGTTATATCATTAAAACCAAACCCGCATATTACAAGTTAAAAACCAAGCCATCGTCATCATCATGATCATCGCCATCGCAATTCGTACTCTTCAACGTTATGCTTGTTTTGCTGTGAATCAGGAAAATAAACCTTAAAACACTTGCTATCCACTATCATCACCGCATCACTCAACAAAAAATTTTGATATTTTTTCATTTTGTTGTTGTTTTTCGTTTCTTGCTTTTCCTCCTTCTATTAACAAACACCACATACTGCACATATTTTCATGGTATTACCTTTCGAACGTGGTTCAAGCGATCGCTTCAAGCTTCAACTTTTTTCAAAATATTTGCACCAACGATTTATTAAGATATTCATAACCAGGCGAATAGACACACTGATAGACAGGCAGGCAGACAGACGGACGGATAACTATCGAGCAAAGCTTCTCAAAATAAATTTTTGCAATTATTAAAAAAAAGAAAATACTAAATAAGAATAAAATTGACTTAAGATGTTGTGTTTGTTGTGTCAATGCGACGTTCATTAGCACGCAGCAGCAAACTTTTTAATTTCTAAATTAATTTGATTACAAAGTCGAGAAGCTTTTTTCTAATCTTTGCAATTAACAGCTTAATAAAGATGATATTTTGGAATTGTTTTTCTCCATGTACAGCAATGTATCTCGATTCTAGTAAGTACTGCTTATAATAAATTTTTCATATCCAAAATAAGAAATGCTTCAAATGTCTTGCCCCCTAATCATTATTTGCGTCTAAGTTATCAAATCTGATCAAGTCCCATTTGACTAATCAGTTTATAGACATTTTAAAGCCACTCATTAATCGGTAGTATTTTTCCCCGCCCTCTCCCTTGTTAAACTATCAGGAATTTATTAAAACGTTTGACCCGCTTTTTGTTTTCCTTTTACCAATCGAATCGAAATCGAGTAAGAATTTAATTTGAATAAATGTCAAAAAGTTTTGCAAAAGTTATTTTTATTTATTTCGTTTAAGGTGTGTACGAGCATCAGATCACTAGTTAATCTTATTGTATCAGTTTTTTTTTCTTTTTTCTTTATGATATTTTAATGTGAAGGTTATGAATGTTTTCATAATAAAATAGAAAGGGAAAAATAATTCCTTGGTAACTATCATGGTGCGGACTATTTAATGTCACCATTAAAGTTCTTAAACGTTCCTTGATTTCATGTACTGAAGCTTGCCTGTAAAGTTAATGGCGGCCTTGAAACTGTACTATTATGTAACGAGATTTGCTTGCATATGCTTTACTAAGCAATAAAAAACTTGTGGAAAGTGTGGTGAAATGAGAAAAAAATTTTAGCCTTTTATGGATCCCATCCCGGTTAGATATATGTTCGTTACATAAGTCCTGGTCTGTAAATCACAAAAGTTAGCTTCGTTGTTATGCTTGCTATACAAGCAAACGCTGGTAGATTTGCTGCGCAGAATAATTGATCAAAGAAAAAATGGTTGGTGTCATTTCGCATAAAAATTTTAGCAGATTTTTTTTATATTATGCAATTTTGATCGAATCACCATATTTCTCAATGAAATCACCGCAAAAGTTTTGGGATTTCTGCGTGAAAGTTGAACTGAAGTGATTTTCATACGCATTTTCTCAGCTCAGTTTTCTACTATCACGTTACATAAGGGGCTTATATAGAGAGCAAAACAAATGTCAGTGTCCGGGGTCCATAGGAGATGCATCAAAATGACCCCGCCCCGTTTTATCAGTGTTTGGCCTGAAATAGTTCTGATGCAGAGCGACGCCTTTCTTGTTCATCGATTCTAGCAAGGAGTGAACCATGGGCAATTCATGATCCATGATTCCCTTCCAATGTAATGAGAGGAGTAAACCCTGTCGGTAAGTACCATGCTATGCTATAGCATGCTATGCTACAAAACTTTGAGCTTTTGATTGTGACCAACATAACCGACTAGATAAGAGTGACGATTGCCGAGCATGTGTTCGCGAATTCAAATGTGAGTAGAACGTACTTGGTAGTAGATATGCTGAGTGCTCAATAGGTAACGGGCGACCGATTCGCCACGCACACACTAGATCCAATCTTCTAGCCAGTCTTCTTCCAATTTTTTCTACCATAAACGTGCTTACGCTTAAGTAAGTGCAAAATATGTATATTTCACTGTGTCATTTGCATTGAGAATCTAACTCGGCTGTACCGAGTTGATGGCGGCCCTTTTTATTTCTTTCACCTATCTATCTTAACGTAACTAAAACGAAAAACATTACTTTCGCCTGGGACTCACCTTATATTGTCCGACTCAAAAATGTTTTCCTATCAATGCTTATTTCCACAGCGACATCGTAAGAGAAAGAGTCCCGATCTCCCTCACTTTCTTGAAAAATTCCATCAAGCTTAGCAACAATTGTTGAATTCGTGTGCGGTATGTCTTCGATGTTGACTTCTTCCGGGGTAGGATGAGCTATTTACCAAAAGTTAGTAAAAATTTTTCACAAGTTTGGGAAGCGTTGACTCATGTTTATTACGTTCAACTGAGGTAACAAATCTGACTTCACGTATGCGCTGGTTGGTGCTATAAACATCACGCTAAAGCCATTTGTCGACGAAAGTGCTATGAACTTCTTTCTTGAATCAATATTTAGGATTATTAAGGAAAAATCAAAGTTAATTTATTCGCGGAAATTTTCTCTTCGGCCCTCAAAACATGTTGCAATGCAATTAGGCCAGCGCTAATTAATTTTTCGCAATTATATTCGTGCAATAAATAAATAAAAAATAAAATTTAAAAAAAATAAGCATAAAAAATATCATTTAATTTTCAAAACTTTTTTTTATCAAATATATTAAAGCGATTAACCCACTAATATCCACCAAACACTGCAAAACCTGCACAGCAGTCTGCAGTAACATATGCAATAAATAAATTAAAAAAAAAAAAAAAATCCAATTTGAAGTCATTTAATAAATTCTTGTTTTCTTTTGTCTTTTATGTTCAATTAACGTTTATTTTCGTTAACACTTGGAACAACTCTCGTACGTTCACATGCGTCATTACCTCCGCAACAACTTTCGTAAAGCGGTTTTTGGCAAATTATTTCGTTTTTTTTTTTTTGGAAAACTTTAAATTTTGTCTGCTTAAGTAAGTTACAATTTTTTTTTATCGAGCTCTCTTAGTGCAGTTTTAGATGGTTCTGATAACGTTCCATAATATCGAAAATGTTTATGCAGCAAATTTCTGCATCTTTGATCCATATTTCTGAATTTTATAAGCGAGAAGACATAACTTCAATGGGGAGAAGGATAAAGCTACATCAAGTATTCACATATTGTTTTGTTGTATTGATGCATACATATAAAAGACGTATATTTATTTGCCAAGAACATTGGAGGATTCTTATCCAAAATAATTAAATTATAAAAAATTTACTACTACTACTACTACTACTATCATTGCTACTGACCCCTTACAACTTGCTACCACTACTGTTATTGCCGCTTATTTATTACTTACTATTTACTACTACTATTGCTCACTATTACTCACTACTGCTACTGCTACTAATTACCGCCTACAATTACTATCACTGCTAACGTTAATGCTACTGCTACTGTTACTATTCACTATTTAGTACTACTACTGTATCCTACTACTAGTACTACTACTCAACTATATTTACACCATACTGGTCCATCCCCACGAACATCTGTTCGTATGACATTAATTGCGTTAGGCAAGTTGATGTAGAATCGTCAATAATCGCCTTTGTCCGATTGCAACTTATTTTATAGAAATAGAGAAAAAATATTATATGCAAATTACATTTATAGTTCACGCACAGTACTAATAATGCTGCCAGTATTGCGAATAAAGTGAACAAAGTCGATTAAACATTTTCTGTCAATCAATTCTGTTGCCATCGGTTAGGCGATTACTGTAAACGTTTAGCAACGTTACGCTACTGCTTAAATGCAAGTGATAAAAATACGATCGAAAGAGTGTGGATGGGTGGGTAGTTTGATAAACTTATCTTAAAGTGTTTATGTGTAAAAACTGTGTTAAGCTGTGCACTAATCGTAAAAAAAAGGTTAGTTATTCAGGGCTATTGTTCGTTGCCTTTCACTTCGTTTCGTTTCTTTACATATACAAACCTGGCCAATAATTTAATAGTTTATTTAGCTTATTTCTAATCAAAATCAGAATCAATATGCTGCTCAAGTTAAATAAACTGTAAACTCAAGGACAAATCAATTAAGGATGTATAAGTGGAAGTTCTATCATAGGAAGCCATAATGACGTATAAACTTGTTCTGGGGCAAATTTTTATGATGTATTTATAACGCGTTCTTAATTTTTAGAAGATAATTAACGAAAATTAATTCTACTATCAACGGAACAAAGTTTATTTTTTTATGTGCATAAATACTTTACTTCCCATTTTTTTGCAACGACCGTGTAAAAGCAAATACTTCAAATAATTACAAGTGTTTCTTGTGTGAATTTATGTGTAACACCTAGAAGGACTTAAGAAAGGCACATCTTTTATTATGCTAACCCATTCAAAATCACATTCAGATAGATTAATGTTTGTGCGTCCACCTGTCTGTCCGTCTCTCTTTCTTTTTTGGACGGGGTGGCAGCACACTGCCAACTAGTGAACCGTTTTTACTTTACCTCGAGATGGACCCTTGTGGATCGTTGGTCTTTGCTATATCATTCTATCTCCCCCGTCGTCGTATGGCATTAGAGGTACGAATCTCGTCTTCTGGTGGCTTTATACTGAAGCATGTCATGCAAACAACTACTACATTTCTTTCAACTCTTCTTGTCTATTCGCATAGCCGCTAGCATATTACATAGCGTGATTTCTACATTCAGAGAACCGCAAAGCGTATTGCTTAGATATATACTACGCGTCATCCTTCATGCTTTGGAAGAGATCGAACGCCTTATCCGCTTGTAGCTTGGAGCGGCAGACATAATTCGTACAATTGTCATGATCAGTCAAATCTTGTGTTAGGAAACAATTCCCTTCTTTAAGTTTTCCTCCGTTCGTTCTTCTTCATCGTAACCACTTGTCCATCTATCTGTCTAGTAGCTCGCCCGTCTGTCCATTCGTCTGTGCGTGTATCTCCCTAAGTGTTTGTGTGTCTATCCGCCTGTGTATCCACCTGTCTGTGAACCTATTTTCCCACAAGTCTCTCGATTCGTCTGTCCATTTGATCTCTGTCCATATATGTTTGTGTCCAACTGACAGATCGCAATTTTTGAAATGTACTTTGTTTAACTCAATTGAAAATAGACTGGATCAGCAAATGTGTTGGACGCCCTCCGTAATAAGCGTTTCCATGAGAAGTAGGCCTTCGTGTGGAAAAACAGTTAAATATTTAATCCCTTGTGATGGAACTCATTATGAAATGGGGATTTTTCATAAGTAAGTTTCTTTGTCGAGCTTTGATTACAAAGATCCGTCTTCTAAGCCGCTTTGCTTACTTAGCAACTTTGTGAATTCTGACATTTGTAATTATTTAAGAATTTCTTTCTTACACTTGGAGCATCAATCCCTTACGAGATAAGCCGACTATTTCTTGTATTTTCTTTCTGTCGCCGCAATCCTTTAGTAAATTAAAATGATTATGTAAGAGCACCACAAAAACCCTTCGAATCCAGTTATGTTACGTCTTGTTTTTTTTTTTTTTTCAATTATTTCTCTTTCTGATCGTTTTGTTTTACTCTCAGACAAAGTAGGTCACTGTGGCAAAAAAAAAAAAGGAAGAAGACGAAGAAAACTAAGTTTATTTTTATGGCCATATCAACAAACTGCTAAGGCTAGAAGAAGAAGAAGAAGGCACAGAAAGACCAAACATAATTTATTACCCGAACGGTCAATACAGCCCTTTTATAAAGTGTAGTAAGAAAACAAGTTTTCTTCTTCTTTAAGTCTGCTGTCAAACCTGGTGAAATCATCATTAGCAGCATAATCTGCTTATAAAACTCTATATAAAACAAAAACAACAATAAAATTGACCGACACAAAAATGTGTTGTTCATGTTGCAAGAGCTAAGTTTATATAATGTTGAGTGTATTTGAGGCATGGCTACTTCTTTTGTTTTTTTTTTTTTTTGTCTCTTCTTTCATGGGAAACACTGAAAGGCTGTTGGAATTTCATAATGTATGTTAAAGTCACTGAAAAGAAAACCGGTTTTTCGGAAGAAAGAAACAAAAACAAAAAAATCAAAAGTTTTATGGCCACAGCTGCATCATCATTCATATGTTCATATACCCATCCATCCGCATATGGTATATAGACAGACCAACAAACAAACACATTGAATATTTACAAATTACTTTCGTTTTCCAGGCAACTTCACCATGACCTTTCACAATGAATTGATGATTGCTTACTGGATTTTTTTGTTTTTTTTTTTATAAATTTTTAAATTGATTCGCCATAAAGTTTAAAAAAGTCTTTAAAAAGTCTTTTGTGGCATGGGATTGAATGTTTCCTCTTTGCGTATTTTATTTTAATTTTGGAAAAACCCCAAAAGTTTGGGAATCACTTTTTTTCCTTCATTTCAAAGTCATTGTAACATTTATTAACCGCTTTATTAAATTGTTAACATTTTTCAAAATAATATTAAGCTTTTTCCTTTTCCGAAAACAAACCGCAAAATGCAATCATTTGTTGTTTTCCTTTTCTTTTTTTTTTTTTTTTGTACGTTCAACAATATATTGCAATGCATATATATATATATGTGGAAAATCTTAAAGATAAAAATAAAATTCTTGAAAAATTTCAAACTACATTTTGTACAAGTTTTGTAAGAAAAAAAAAAAAACACCGATTATTACGCGAACTTACTTAGCAAACCTACGATGACTAATGACGACTGAAGTAAGTCATCCATCATACAAGAAGAAGTCTTTAGAATTGATTTGTGACATCTCGGTTTCTTGTGACCGACCCTTTTATTACCAAGCATTCAAGAAGATTGACAGAGAAAACGCGTTTCATAATGTGATTTACGTATATCATTACACTTGCAGAAAATATGCTGTTGATCATCACTGCCAAGTCAAAGTGTTTATTCTACTTCAAATTATAATTTCAAAGACGACACCGAAAGAGTCTGGGGCGGCGAAGAAAGATGTTTTTTTTTTTTTTTTTTTAATCAAATGGCATTGTTTCTATGCGGTCAGAGGCCTTTCTTAATGGACGTCTTAAAATCGCAAAATTTGGAGAGAGACAAAGAGGCAAGATATGACACACATCTCATTCTCATTTTAGATGCAAGAAAAGACCCGGCCATCTGTTGTTATGGATACGTTACAATACACTTATAGTATCTATCGAATTAGAATCTGACCAAAGCATTCATAAATATTTTTTAAATCCTGGGAGGCAACCTAACAAGCCTGCATTTTCAAACGAACTTTTGACTTCCCATATAATAAATCATTTGTCTTTTATATTAACTTTGTACGGATATATACAACATTCAGAAGCACTTAGTAGACTCTCTTCTATTAAAAGAGAGGTAAAGTGATTTAAAAACTAAAACGGGAAACTCAAAACAAGGATAAATAAATAAAATTAAAGTTGAAAGTTAAAGTTCACTATGTATGACGATGTAAAGTTGTTCTCTTTTATTCTACTAAATCAAAATGTGTTAGCATTAGATGATTGAAGTAACATAAATTGTATATGGATTAGAAAATCTTAGAAAATGCAAAAGAGTTTCATTTTAAAGGCACCGACTACTCCATACCTATAATAAGTGCAACGTCGAAAACATTCTATTTATCTTCGACTTTGATGTAGGATTTGATTCGAAACTAAGTTTGAGTAAACATACTCAACAAGTTGCTGTCAATGCTATGGAGCTTTTAGGTTTCATAAGAAAATTTGCAAAAGCTTTCAAAAATACTTGCGCGTCCAAAACACTGCACGTGGGTCGGCATGCATTGCTTGCTTTGTAGTCTACCAGGTGTACATAAACATGATTGAATTCTTTCGTAAGCAAAATATCTAGTTTACGCTTCGAGGTTTAAAAAGGGGGCCCTTACGTTGACTTCTACCGTACGAAGATAGATTTCAGTTTATTGGTCTTCCCTTTTTTACACAAGAGAAAAGTTACGTTAAATAAATCATCCAACTAACGAAAGTATTAGATCGATGGACTTGCTTAGTTCATGTGACATTAGAAATGATGACCCTAACAAGCTACCTGCACATAAATTGTTTAAACCTGCTCGGATTACGTGTAAGAATCTTCTTATCGATTCTTCACAAAGCCCTCTCTGTTCAGGTAATTAGGTTTCTAATACGACGATAGGTGCGCTAAATAGCACTACCAGCCTAAGCTTTTTAATATTTCTATCGCAAACATATTTCAAGTTGAATTCATGCAGGTGCATCTATTTTGATAGATTGGTAGTTACTTTTAACTTCAAAGCCTTAATCTACATTAATCCAAGTTAAGACTTATTGTTAGGATTAGCCGTTACTTCGTAAACTAAACGTTAAGTGAAATGTTTCAACCAATTGTCGATTATTGTTAATTGTTTCTCATTCGTAAAAAAGTACAAATTAGTTTTACTATCCCTGCTTGGGCATATACTTGTATCCTTGTTATATATATTCTACAGCACATGTGGTATGGATTTATGTAACGCCCGGTAGGATTTAAGACAGATCCACATTTTATTACACCCAGGGATTCAGAATCATTTTCTGAAAATTCTATCCGTCCGTCCATCGGATATCTGCCTATACATTCTAATTTTTGGGATGTTTCCTGCACTCTCGTGCTTTGCTGTTTTTGGCCCAAGAACGAATCCTATTCAAAATGGATTGAATTATATCCTTTTTCGTCCACAGCGCGCAAAATGCCTCAATTTGAAAAAGCCACTATATGAAAACCGATTACAATTTTTAAAATTCCTCAACAAATATTGACTTAGGAAGGCATTCCGGCAATCTAAATGGAAAGTTTGGATTCCATTGGGCCATTTTGTGAACTCCCTCCCATATATCAGTTTTTGCGAAAACTAAACCGCCGTGAGGGTAAAGGAATCTTATTTTCATTATTTCATGGTCGAAATTGGTCCATAATAATAGTTTAACTAGGAATTAATTGTAGGCAATGAGCTTGTTTTTTTGAACACTAGCCCCTATAAGAGTCCTCGTGAAAAATAGATATTTATAGAGCAAAAAGGTTTGATTTTTAATATTTTGCGATGAGCATCAATCCATAAGAAAAATTTGTTACAATAATTAGCTGCACCGACTTTGGACTAGCCCATCACAATTTATTAGACCCCAGTCCACATAAGTTTTGTTATGAAAATAAAATAAAATAACACATCACTCAGCAACTTTGTAGGATGGCATGCAGATAGAGGACAATTATTGGCAAAACCATATGATTTCTAGATAGTACCAACCATTCAAACAAAATATTTCAAATTTTGTATAACAATCTGATCATTACTTTACAAGTCGCGGTTATTTTGGTGACGCTATACACTTAGCCGCGATTTTTTCATGGCTTTACGGAAACCAAAGTGGTGGGGAACTGAACGAATGATTATATAAGCCTATGTGGTGTAGGAATATCTTAGGGTCAGTCTTGGCCGACTATAATATTTTTACTTGTTTATTTCTTGTTCTTTTTCTTTTTTCCTATAACGTAAATGTAATATCAACCAGTTTAATGTTTTCAAAATATTTTTTTATTTTTTTTTTATTATTTTTATAAAGAGGAGGAAAAGGAGCACGAAAATAATTTGTCTCTTCCTTCGTGCATATTGTTGACTTACATAGTAAACGATTTAGGCAACTTTATTTGATCCCAAATGTTTCGCAAATACCACACACATGGAAAAGTCAGAGTAATAAAATTATAATGTATAAGATCATATACATAAATCAAAATCATGCTATTGTGGGTAAAAGTTGTCACATATATATTAACATAAAAAGTGTCAAAAGAGATTAGAAAATATTGAATTTGAAAAATATATCGTTTAACATTTCGCTGTTAATCAACGTCAAAATTTGGAAAATAAGGTTTCACTTAGAAATCATTGCTTTTGGTTTTGCAAAAGCAAAAAGAAGGCAAAAACAACGCTTGAATGCAAGCACACTACAGACTTCGATTGCAAAATGCTTGAAAAGTATCTGATGTCATTAAAAAAAAAAAAAACTATCCATTCACATCAATCAATCAAACGTTTAACAAGCATGTGAAACGGCAATAATAGCGTTAAACTATTTTGTCAGATAACGGCTTTAGGTCGCGCTGAAAACATAAATCCTTGTAAACCATTACTTAGTAGGCTTAGAATGGCCTATAATACAAATTGATTTCGTTATCGTATAAAATGATTACAATTTTTTATATATTTTTTATAATTATGAACAATTTTTTAAACTTTGGTGCGTTCATTTTTCATCATCATTACATTTTATTAGTGTATCTTTTATTTATTCATCGTATTCTGTCAGAGAACATTACCTTAGCGTTCTGTGCCGTTTGCGTGCAACTATTAATCATGAGAGTCTTAAAGAGTGTTTCGACGTAAATTTAGCTTAACTGGTTGTTTGTCTGTCCTCAAGATCTCTTCAACTATAGAACTTCGGTCTTGATTATTTTTTAGGGCTACTTTAGAGTGTCACTTAAAGCGGATCGTAGAGAGATCTGTAGAGACCGCGTCATTGCCGCGCCAATGTTCAGCCAGCTAGTTTGAGAAATATGGCGGCATTTTAAATTTTTGGCTTTTTCGGACAATCCGCCGGCGGTTACACCTAAAAGAAATGCACACACTTTATTTTTTATATGAATAGACGGATAGGCGAAAGCTACTTACCGAACGGACAAATCCTAACTTCGCGGCCAATTCTACACCTTAACCTACCTTTGGCTGCCTTCCGACCATGCAATGAAAAATCCCGAAATTCGTTGCAGTTTCTTTTTTTCTTTTCTCCTATCCCCCTCTAAACGTCATTCATTTCTCAATGAGCTAGGTTAACAACAATTTCACCTTCTACAGGGTTGTGTCTGTAACAAATATTACAAGACACAAGCACATATTACATGGCTTCAATCTATTCGCCTGCTTTAGCTTCATTTAACTTTTGTTTATTCTCGATATTAAAAATATTCCTTCTATGTGAATGACTTTCGAAATGTGCGAATTCTCGTTTATAAGAAAATAGGTAAGCGCATCTCATTACATCCCGACAGCGATGTTGGCATTTAGTTTGACACAGATGTCGGTTAGGTTGTTGCCAACTTAAGGGAAGAAACTAGGTGCAAACATTACAATCGGGCAAGGCCGACCCAGACAAAAATTCCTCCATTTTTATAATAATACATAGAAATTATAATAACGTCCTCAAGTAAAGACATAAGTTTCATGAATAATCTGACATCCGAAAGTGCTTACAGTGGCAACCAACGTAATCCAAATTTAAGAAATGTAATTTTCTTTTTAAAGATTCTATGATCCCCCTTGTATTTTGTCTACAAAGTACAAGAGAGTTTGAGAGAGGCCTACCGTTTATTAAGAGACGACTTAGAATCAATCCAAGCTTATCTGCCAAGCGATTTTCGAGATACTTTGATGAAATTCAGTATACTGATGTGTTTTAACCGAAGGACGAACGCTATTAAAAAATAATTCGGATTGGATTTCTTTCTCGTATGACGCATGTTTTTGATAAGTCGTTATAAGATTATATATTGTAATTTTTCGGATTTCGCGACAAAAATTTGGTTAGTAATCGTCTATCGGCTTTCTAAATTGGTATGCAAACTTTGGATCGAATGTGGCAACTTTTACAGCCCCATGCCAAATAATTGTTTCTATGGAAAATAATGCTGACATGCTAAAAAGTCCTAATTTTCGACACTTCTTTGTGAAAATTCGTTCATAATAATAATGTGAACGGGTTCACTTTTTAATATTTTGTGATGAAAATTTGTCCTTAGTAAATCACATAGGGATCTGCAAGACAACAACCCTTCTATGGCGACAAAGCCTATGAGAGGAGGAGCTAGAAAATAATAAAATCTTTGTTAAGCAAACTAAGTTTGCTAAATGTAGATCTCCAATGAAGTTTATGCATTTACATAACAACAATGTATAATTAATTAAAAAATTAAGTGAAGTGGTGTAGAGTATGGAATGCTCAGCCTTCCCCGACTGCAGCATTCTTACATATTTTTGGTGATACAAAAAGAAACTTTCATAGAGAAGAGGATTCCAAAAATTAGTCCGTTCGATCCAAATTTTACATATCAGTTTAAAAACGCGACGTACAGAGATTGAAAATTTCCGGCTTTTTCGGATAACGACTTTTTCAAAATAAGCGATTATATGGAAATCGGTCGCAGAATTGGTTCTATCTAAGGATTCGTCCTTGGTCCAAGGCGCGTCAGTGTATCGACTTTATCAAAATTTCTCTCAGTAATTGCGATCTATTTTTTGCTTGGACACAATTATGCATGGGCGGGCAACAGACGGGCAGACAAGCTTAGTGCAAAATAAACCTGTCTTAAGCCCTTTTAGATTGTACACTCGCCCGCACTAACCTAATGGATCTTTTACCACGAGTGGAGTAGTGTATAACAACCTATTACAAGAGGCGTACGAGGTATAAATGGAAAAGCTTGTCTTTTAATCATAGCATTATATCATCTACCGTACGATCCCGTCTGCAAATTTGTAAGCATCGCGAATAACTAATGAACGTTCTATGTAAAGAGGGGATAAGGTTTTTGTTAAACAATTTATTTAATGCTCACTTACTCTCAACTTTTTAAAATTTTAGTTAATATAAACATTTGACAAAATGTGCGATAATATCTTAAGATATTTGAACAATAGAGTGCATTGGATGCATTAGAAAAACTAACAATACGCAGCACGAAGAGAAGACAAACGGATGAAGGAGAAAGACAAAAACATCTTATATATGTGTATATAAATGTTATGTATTTATTTATATATATATATATATATATATATATTGTGCTTCTTAATTAATTTGTATTAATTTTAATCACATGAAAGACGTTTGGCAAGGTCATAACAATTGCTGGAGGGTTTTCGCTTCGGGTTCTAAGCAAAAAACAAATGTTATCATTAAACAAAAACGTTGATTAATATCTTTTTCTCTTATGTTTACGTATTTATTGAAATTTTTGGCATTTATATTATTTATGTCGTTTTACTTGCAGTTGTTCACTCAGCTCGAGTATCGTTGACAGTAGTTTAGAGATATTTCATAGACGTATCGTTCGCGGCTAGTGTAGTGTAGTGTTTTCTGATATGAATTCTTGCTGGTGGGAAATATTAAAAACTTGCATGCAAATATATTAAATAAAATATAGTGGTTAGCGGTTTAATTAAATAAATGTATTTAATATAATTATAAGCGGCATTGTGCGGCATTTTAATGCTTTTTACGGACTTATCGCATGAATGATAATATTTAAGATCTCACTTCTACTTCCTTAGACATTTTTTCGCATTTTTTTATGTGGCATATAAAATAAACTTATTTCAAAAACCTTTGATATAAATAGTTTGCAATTCAAGCAGTTATAAGTGCTATAGCGCAATAAGAGAAATGTATGCGTGGCTCAAGGTTGTTTGGAAAGATGCGCTATACACTTTAGCCCTTTAGTCTTTTGATACGTTTCGCTAGTTTGTGTACAGCATTTGATTCCGTGAGATAGCGGTGATCCATTCCATTGGTATATTACGTCAAGAAAATATTTCGTGGCATTTTTTCAATAAACGGCTTTAGAGTCACGTAATGTTCGGTAACTGTGTCCATGCTAAAGGGCTTATGAAGTGTCATAGCCAATAGATTGCTAAAAGATAATCCCTTATGAAGTTTTGGACTTTAGTGGACTGAAAAGGAATCGTGCCTCATAAGTTAGTCTACGATTGAACATCTTCTTGATTCGCATCTCTACCGTCAACTATTAAAGCGATTAGGCTATTGAGTTCCAGAGTTAAGAATTGATTAACGGGAAAGGCATCGTCTTCCATGGCGACAATGTTAGTTCGCATACATCTGTAATAGCTCGGCAAAAATTGAATGATTGCCTCGGAATAATTAAGGCATCTAACGTATTGTCAGGATCAAGAACAAGGATCAAACGAGATCCAAAGATTGCGCCTTGTTTCTCTCTCTCTCGCTCTCTCTATATCTCTGCAGAACTTAATGCTGTACACCTAGACTCATAAAACCACTTAGTTCAACCCGCATAAAAATATTGAAAGTGAGATATTGAAAATGGGCCCAGATCAGTCAAAGAAAGGGTCTAGAGTGCAACATAAACAGAGAATCTCTCTCTCAAAAGCAAAAAAAATTTGGTGTTTCGCTTATTAGTTGTAACCCGCTAAACTAAAGAGTTATAATGATTAAAAAGTCCCACGTAGCACATCACTGAACGAGTAGCATTTCACATATATTATAGTTGTTTTAGTGACGCTACTCTTGAGGCTTTGACAAGAAATAGAAAATCGATAGAAATTTTGATTTGAAACAGAGTCATATGAACATCGATGACGCGGAACGTCTTGGCTGCCCAAATTCGGGAACTGTTCCGGAAAAGATCGAAAAAGTGTGCGAAATAGCTGCAGAAGACAGTAATGTTAAATTGCCGGAGATAGCTGACAATAATGGAATTGGAATTCACCGCATTTACAATTTTGTGTAACACATTTTGTGCTTGAGTAAGCTTCGGCCAAAGGGCATGCTGCGCTGTTTAAGCGAAGTAAAAGAAATTCTTTTATGCGATGTGCGATGCACTCCAGATTCAGACAGATGGCAGACGGGCGAGGGAACAGGATCGGCGAAAGTCATCTAAAGCTACCAGAAGAGTATTGTCACTAAAACGACTGTTATTTGTAAACTAACAGTCGGAATGTTATGAAATTTTGATATGTGTCGGTTAAAGGTTGGTACTATTCGGGAATTGTACGGATCTGCCCACATATGAGTGTCTTACCCGAGAGATATTGAGTGATATGATGTTTTCTTATATTCTACGGGTGATTCTGCAATATTGTACACAAAGTGCAATCTTATGGAGTATCGCTATTTCATTTGTTTCGCTTTATTATTGTTTTTGTTTAAGGCAAAGCCAGTCAGCTAAAGCTGAATATAAATATCTTTTACTTATCAAAATTCATTAAATCATATTTTACTTGTAGTTTACTAAATGTTCAGGACAGCAACTCCCAACCTTTCTTCCTCCTCAACAAAAAACACTTGATTAATATCGCAAAGCTATTGCTCGCGCTTTTGTAGTGGTAAGTCTTGTAATGGTCGGGGAGATTTTTAAGAGTAATGAGCTGTTGCACACGATGCGCTTTGACGATCACTGTACCAGAATAATAAACAAGTAAAATTGTTATCAGATTTAGCGAAAATATATTAATAATTTATTGGAAACAAATAAAACAATCAATCACAAGACAACAAAAATAACTTTTAATTACATATTTATAAATTCGTAGTTTTCAGCAAAAAAAAAAAAAATAAAAAAAAAATCAATAAATGTAGAAATATTCATAAGAATATAGAAGCACAATTTATACATATGTAGCGAGAAAGCAACAATTTTTAACAATAGCTTTAAGCGTTCACAAAGCGTTCGCACAAATAATACATGCACGAGAGATATGTTCGCCTTTATGCCAGTTTCAAATATGTAACACATTAAGTTAAAGGGTAAGAAGAGGCCTGCAATCATATTAAGAAAATCGAGTATTCGGTCATTCGAGGCGGTTTCAATTCTCAATACGGTATTCGAATTACGATTGGTGCGTGGTCGTAGCTACAGTGAGTCCTCGGTGGGTAGATGTATAATACGTGCCGATCGGGAACGCACCATTGCCTATCTTCGTCTGACCACTCCTTTGTAGCATGCGCATCATGGCACCCCTTGCATGGGTGGTCACAAAAAAAAAGACTATTCGTTTTTGAAACAGGGTTAAGGTTCCTCATGCACGCTACCACAGTTCGCTTTATTCGGCAAGATTTTTTTCACACTTATATATAATTTGTATCCGTGCTTTAAGTTTTGTCTCCCTGCCACTAACATTGTTGTGGCACATTTTTTCTGAACCTTAACATATGACGCTTGATCATAAAACGAAAAGACAAGTGCCAAATCGCTGCTTTTTACCTCTATTCTTGCAAGCGTGAGTTTTACAACAAAAAACAATGTACGAAAGAAAGCGTGCCTAAATCAGTTTCAAAATGTAATTAATTGATTTTTCTATCAAACTTCATTTGGTTTGGCACCAGAAATTCTCTTGAGATTTTCATTCTGTAATCTGTTTTTAAATATACGTTAACGCGATATTGAGATTATAAACGATTTATCGGTTATCGGTAAAATTTGGGGGATTTACAAGAGTATATTAAACATGCACTAATCTTTGCTAGAGAAAGATCCCAATCATTGGATTTAACCGTTGTGCGCATTGATACTTTAGTCTCACTAATTTTAATCACAGCAGTGGACTTTTCTGATGCCAGCATTCGTAATCTCTTACGTATGCTAAATGTGAGCCTAGTCTTAATTCTTAAGCATTAACATTAGATTTAGGCTAAAATATGAGGAAATTGTTAATGTTTCCCGAGATTATTTTAGCCACATTTCAGCCTCCAATCTTCACTTTTGCGATTGTGACGGCTGAGAAAAGTTACCCGTCAATTTGACGGGTCTTCACAGCAGTATGCTTACAAAAACACCTCAAAATAGCAAAAAAAAAATAGGCGTGTCCTAAAAAAAAGAGAGTGGAAACATATATCTGCTTCATTGTATTATTAAAACCCAATATCGACGTCTTCGATGTGCTGCGTTTTGAAAATCAGAAAGTAATTTAGGCTCTCCCAACTTTGATTGACGACCTTTTGCATCTGAAATTCATCTCTACTCAATCTCACCTGTAATATTTGTAGATATCCAAGCAAGTAATACGCATTTTCGTTTTTAGTAAAAGAATTATTTTTTCTTTGTGCCGATGCGTACGTCTTCTCGCTACACTAATACAATATTATCAATTTAATGTTATATCATATTGTGACTTCCCCTACACATATCGGATCGGGGACAAAAAGGTTGCAAAAGAGTGGCAGGCTACAAACGTGGCCTGGCAGGTGTATGCCAGATCGGTAAGTGTTATGCCTTCATTTATGGAGATCGCACTATAATGTGAGGACACACCATTCGGAATTAAAACATGGTCTATCGGACGGAGTCTTGAAAGCTAGGTACGTTGGCTTGACAGTCGCGCTTCTTATTTGGTACGCTGTACGGTAATCCTGCTGCCAGAAAGTATTAAACTTTCGCTTACATGGACTGTTACACTTGGAGTCGCTTAAATGAAGTTTGTAAATTTTCCCAACTTTTGAACTGAGCATTGTATGAAAATTGTTTGCCGCAGAATTAGTCTATGCTCAATTTGATTGATGTTATGTGTAAAACCCCTATATTAGTCTAAGCAAAAGTATATAGAAGAAGTTCTAATGTACTGTATCTACCAGAGAATATATAAAGGTTTTCTAGTTTCTATATGTACGTACATGTATATGTATATGTATATATATATATATAAATATCGGTCAATATAAAAAATGGAATGAATTCAAAAATGTTTGCCCGTCTCGCTCTTCCGTTGAAAACGAGCGAAATTTAAGCTCCTCGTTTAAGTTTCGATAATTACTAAAAACCGATTCCATCTTTCATTCTCTCCTCACTCACAGGACACTATATTTAATTATTGCTTTTTATAGAATTTTAAAACCGCTTATAAAGAATTCTTAGCATATGGTTTAAGAAGAGTTTTATTTGACATCAAAATCAAACACACAATTTGCGAAGCAACGACAAAGGAAGCCTCACTTCTCAGGAAGAGCATTGTCGATATATTACAGAACAAATGAAATGAGGTTTTATTTTTTGACGAGCCTAAGATTTGCATCTCATTTAAAATCAATAATTTATTATACGCGCTCTTTCTCTCCCTCTGTCTTTCTCTTTCAGTTGTAAAAAGCCATCACTTAAAACACTGGTTCGTATAAAGCACTTTTCGATTGTTACCAACCGAAATAAAAGAATCAATATACTATGCAAGCCAAGATCGAACACTTTTTGCAACGGCTCGAAAACTTATAAAAAAAAAAAATATATTAAAAATGTTAAATAAAAGCTTAAATTTCAAAGAGCAACGCAAAGCTTTTATAAACCGAAATAAAATATAAAATGAAAATAAAAAAAAAAAATAAGAAAAAAGTATTAATAACAACAACAATATTGTGTAAGATAAAGTTAAATGCAAAAGCTACAGTTTAGTGCATATTATTGCTGTTGTTGGTTATGCCAGCCAGGTTGGTATGCTGCCAGCCACCTACCAACAATAAACAACGGTAAAAAGCAAAGCAACAGCAAATAGCAAGTAAAACACAGCAACAAAGTCAAAGATTTGTTAAAACATAAGAGACAAGCAAATACAAACACATGCACACAAGGACACATACATACATACACACACACACACACACACACACATTCCCTAATATACAAAAGCACAAATAAACACCTAAATACCTAAGTAGCAAAGACAAAAAGAAATACAAAGCAGCGGCAGCTTAGCGAGCTGTAGAAAGAAATAAACAGCAAAAAAAAAACAAAAAAAAAAAAAATTTAATAATATATACAAAAAAAAAAGGAAAACAAAACCGTTGGGGCTTTAAAAGCAAAAATATAAAAAAAAATACCAAAAAAGCAAGTGAAGTAAATTGGAACCAGCTAAAGAAACGATATGACAAACACGCATATACACACATGTGTATTAGTGTATGTTAATGTAAGTAAGCTTGCTTATATGCTTGTATCTGCAGCACACACACACACACACACAAGCACATGCAGATCAGTGAGCGGCTATTTGAATGTAAGAAATAAGCTTCAGTTGAGTTGTGTAAGTCAACGAGTGCGTTTGCTTTTCTATTGTTTTTTGATTGTATGGCTGAGCTCTGGCTGGTTTTTTGAAATATGAGTTCAGACTGAAAGTTGACCAATAAAAATATCAAAAAAAAAAAAAAAAAAAAAAAAAAAAAAATACGCAAAAGAAAAATTTAGTGCAATTGAAATTAGAACGAGAGGAAATAAAAAAGAAATAAATTTATTCGGAAAACATCAAAATTCAAAAAAAAAAAATTTTAATTAAAACCTTAATGGTGAGATCATTAATCTTTAGAACTAATAATTTTTTTTTTAATTTCGTATAAAAAGAATAGGCGAACATATCGAGAGTACAAAAAAAAATAAAATTCTTAAAAGTGAAAATACATTTTATTTTGAAAATATTTTAAAACATTCAAAGAGAAGTCTGTCTCATCGAAAAGAAACCAAATTAAAAAGAAAATAAACTAAAACAAAAAACTAAACTAAAAAACTAAAAAGTTTCCCTTACAATCGTTAAGAGAAGCATAAAAAATTTCAATTTTATTTTATATTATACTTTTTAACTGGAAAATAAATATTAAAGAGAAATTTTTTTTTTTATATTAATTTTTTATTTGTTATTTATAGATTTGGGTTTTTTAGAAAAACGACCGACTCCAAAATTAATTATTTCATAATTAAGGGTTAGACAAGGGTACATTAAGTTTGTGCGCATTTATGCAACACCCAGAAGGACTTCAGATAAACCCCTTTTCCATCATACCGATCGATCCAGTACACCTATCTGATCGTTTCAATCTACAAGCCACTATATTTAGGATATTTTGATGAAATTTGATACACTGACGTGTTTTGGCCGAATGAGAAACGCCATTGCAAATAGTTCGAATCGGACCACTTTCTTGCCCACTTCCTATTAAACGCCTTGTTTTGAAGGCTCGTTATGCGAATAACTCTATTACGCGAGGCTGTGGAGGCTATTACATAACGTTTTCCACGTTTTATTTGAAATTACTTTTTCATTTCGAAAAATACACCTTAAATTCTTTTTTTTCTTACAAATCCAATAGAAAATATATTAAAAAAAAAAAAACAAATAATAATATAATTAAAAAGACACAAAGAGAAGAAGGAAAAGCATATAAAAGAATTAAAAAAGCATGCATTCGCTGCTATACGCATTACATCATTACCAAACAACTTTTTTTCTTGGAGTGGGCGCGTCAATAAATTAATTTCAATCATCTGCCTTTCGAGCTTTTCAATTGTCGCGGAATACCTTCCATAATAATTTCGGATTAACATTTGCCCGACTTCAGGGATTATCATGATCAAAATAAGAGATTTTGCGTGAAAGACATACCTCACCGAACTTTCCTTTCCATGAATCGATTTTCTTCGTTGTAGCATAAAGAGCGAACCTCTTCCCGATCCTTCCTTTTCTCTTCAAACATAGTCGCCCGGCACCTTTGATTACCGTTGTTGTTAAAAACAACGCGCAGTCAGTAAGCCGAATAAGTTGAAATATCACCAAGAGTCTGGCATTAACTTATTAGATTCTCTTTACTTGCTAAGTCACTGCGTTGTACCATATGCGTTATTATATTTCTTGGTGAAAATTTTTCCATTAGCCATCCGTTTGTTTCCTTATCAGAATTGTTGTGACCATAAACTTAGGTTAGCGCACGCGAAATCGATTTAACCGAAAACGGAAAACTCAAAAAAAAAAAGATTGAAATAATTTAAAAATTTTAACATGGTTCCATGATTCCATTCAATGACGCGTTGAAGCGTTAAAAAAAGAAAAACAAGAACAACCTCTTATAAATTTCATAAATAGGATAAAATAAAGTTGAAAAACCATTAAGTTTTAAAAAAAATAAAATAAAAACTTTGTTTTTCTACATATATAAGAAAATAACAAATATAAAGTTATATTTAATGAAAAATCATCATCAATTAATAAAAAAAAAAAAATAATATGTATATTTGTATATACATATAAAAAACAACAACAACAATAGCAATAAAAAAATTGACTTTTATTATTTTAAACTGTTAACTATAGAAAGTGAAATTAATTGAAATGTTTCTTTGGCTCCATTGCTTGCTACGCTTTGTTTAAATCAGGAGGAAAATGAAGCGCGAAGAAAACGTAATAAAACGTGAAAAAAGCAAAAACCAAGTGGTCGCAACATAACAAAATGCGAAAAAGTGGTTAAGCAATTGCTGTTTTTTTTGTTTAATTTTTTTTTTTTTTTTTTTTTTTCTTATATTTCTTAACAAGTGAAACACGCAAAACAAGTGAAAACTTTTATTCGTTTTTTTTGTTTTTTTTTTTTATGGAAATTGAAAGGAAAAATTTTTAAAAATATTTAAAAAAATAATATAATTATTATTTTCATAATAATTAACAGCTGATTGAGGAATTTTTGGCAAGAGAGCTGAAGCAGAATTTTTCCAGAAAAATTTCTTGGTCTTACCTTTCCACTAAAATTGAGAAACGTTTGAGAAAAGGTAAGTAATGATGCAATGCAATGAAAACTAATTTTGAGCTTTTTTATAAAAAAGTTTTTAAATGCCACAACAATTTGACATCATTTCCTCCTCTCTCTTTTATGCGCTAAAGTCTTAAGAACTCTTTTACTCAGAACGAATTCATGGCTAACGAGAAGATTGATATCTGCTTAAAACAAAAAAAAAAAAAATAAAAAAAAAACCATATTAGCATTACATTGAATCCAAGATATCCTCTCCCTGATTAATATTCGTATAAAATAGTTATGCATAGTTTTACAGTTTTTATAGGTTGCGTGTATAAAACAAAAACAAATAAATAAATGTATCTAAGCAATGTATCTATCATTATATGTCAGTCGACAACGAACTTCCCACCGTTTCTTTTACAATATTTTAAAAGTTTTTTAATCAACAATGCATTCTCCCTTGCTATTTACGACTTCCCCACAACGTTACACAAGATTTTCAATATCCCGATAACAGAAGTCGTCCGGTTTCGACTTAAAAAGTTCGTCCAATCAAATTGCGAAACCTCGGTATTGAACGAAACTCATTGATCATCTGAAAGAGATCGAAAAAGGTCGAAATCCGTTGGTACCAAATTGGGGAAATACAGCGAACGTGGAAGCAGTTTCTAGCTATGCGTTTCAATGGCTTCCTCGATCATGTTGTGCAGGCGCTGCCGCCCAACAACAGAATTCCATGTTGATGATTAGATCCTTTCTCTTGAACAGCCATCTAAATGCTTCTCTATAGCAGTGTAGATGCCGTCCATTTCGTCCTTCATCGAAATCAACTCAATGACCAGGACAAGGTGTGTGTTTTAGATCAAAGTTTTCATTTTTGAACCTTGCATACCAATCAAGTGGATACCAATCTTTCCGCTATTTTTTCCTCAACTTGATATTTCAAAAAGACGAAGCACTGTGCTTTCGGTAGGAGAAAACCTCCTCTTCTGAATGATTTAAATTTTTTCCACTTATGCCAAAAATATTTAATGGCATCTGTAATGTTAGAATTTAAAAAAACAACGCGAACTTAGTTGCCAACTTAATATACATTTGCAAGACATCTCCGTTACGTGTGCGCGCACGTGTATACCAACATTCCTTTACATCGATCCAATGCGGAATCATTCATTCACAACATTGATATAAACAGGTCGGCTTGGCTGGAAGAAAAGAAAGTCTATTTTACTAAA
Organism: Glossina fuscipes; assembly: GCF_014805625.2. Lineage (NCBI taxonomy): Eukaryota > Metazoa > Arthropoda > Insecta > Diptera > Glossinidae > Glossina > Glossina fuscipes. Next base: position 2,530,014 of record NW_023998490.1, on the reverse strand, counting down.
GGAGACGAACGTCATGTTTTTCGTTATTATATAAAGCGACTGTTTCGAAATTTATCAAGGGAGTCCACATGTCGCGATATTTAGAACCGATCTGCGTTGTACGACTCTAATTAGGATAAAAAATATGGAGATTTATTTCTTTATTAAAACTTATATGGTGACGTGAGCATGTAACCGTGTTATACAAGCTTAAAGATCTAGGACCATAATCCATCCTATATTCGTCACCTTGCTCAGTGCCCCCTGGTTGCTTTTCTCAGAAATTAAAGAGAACTATTAATAAAGGTGACCAGCATAACCACCGCACAGCCAAGTAATTAATAAGTCTACAAGACTACCTAGCCAGGTTTAATATTTAGTATCACGGTAGACCACACTTTAACCACAACTGTCGTGCGGTCATAGCTGTAATCAGTGCTCGACTCAGTACTCGAAGACACAACACTTGAACTCGCCCGCTCCTCCCAGTAAAGCTCTCGCCTTACTTCTTTTTACCTGATATCGTAATGCATCTATGGGAGGTCTCCGTCCATGGCCTGCGTGATTGGTCGTACAAAAAAAAAATGGAATAAAAAAAACCGTAAAAAGTTGATTAAAAACGTAAAATTAACTTTTTTGTGTTGTATTGGAGCCACGAGAACATAATGGACGCCTGCCAACACCGTCTCTGATAGGTCTCATTATTTTCAATGGTGTATCGGAGTTTCCGTGAAATTTTTTAATGGCGATGATCTGCACTTTTTTGATTTAATTTTTTGAGATTTATTTTGTACTCTCCTATATATAACGCTGTAATCAGAACTTGGTAAGACCTTTCCATTTGAGTGGAGTTGTATTTCTTAAGTTGGCAGCATGCTGGCTGACATCTATGTAACGCTTGTTGGCTTTCTTCTAAAAAGACGCATTTCCTCGATTGAAGTTTATGTCCTCAATCAAAGCAGTTCGTTGCTTGACGTAGGGGATTTGATTTTTCAATATCCAACAAACGCAGGCGAAGCTAAATTGGTCAAGTAGAGCGTTACACCAAAGTCTTGTTATTTTACTGGCGTGAAATGATCTCATCATAGATAACCCATTTTTTCGTTTTAGCTAAAAGTTTGGGTATCTTCAAAATGATTCGAATCTTTGCTAAGACATGCTTGGTCAGTTCTTTGCAATAATATTTGAAAACATGTCCAAACTAATTTAATTTTCTACAATTTATTTATCGTTTCTTCGCGGGCGATTTTTGTCATTACGAATCTTGAACATGGCAATAAACATACGTTTTCATAATGGCCTATAAGATCTGCGAGATTTGAGACGTGCCGAAACTTTGAAATGCCCTTTTTTTTTTTCTAAGAACTCTTTATAAACAGATCTGCACACTGCACTGGTCCGCAAACACGGCATAATGGTTAGTGGCATTAACTTACTTTTTCAATATTTTGATTATCAATTCTTCTATTTTTTATATGTGTATGTTTGCAACAATTACTTAATCTTTGCATATGTTTATACAAATTAATGCTTTTTACAATCATTTGGCCGCTTTTCCCTACTTCGCAGTATGCCGCCACTTGGTAGCAAGCGCCTAAACATTAATATAAGTATAGGCTAGCTTGGTGGGGTGTCTTGAATTTTTTCATAATTTCTGTTGATAAGAAAGAAAAAACGAAATGACAGATAGGTCTAAGGATCTGTGCAAGGTAAAGATCTTACGTTTACTTTGCAACGATTCTTGTGCTTACATCTACAAAGCTTAGTAAATAGTACAAACAAATTGATGAAAATAAAAATATCGAAAGTTATATATCGCGACGTACGCCTACCAACACCCATTGCTATTTAATGAAAGGAGAAGAAGAAAAAAGAAACTTGAAAATATATAGAACAAACTGTTAATAAAAGAGAACTCAACTGCTGGCATTATAAACAATCAACAGAAGCATTAAAGCATTAAAGAAGAAGATAAATGGTCTGAGATAACATTGTTTGAAAGAACTTGCTGACAAGAAGCGAAAACACATTCAATCACCTACATTTTACGTTTTGTGTTTAGCAAAGTCTAGAGGTCGCATGTTAATTAGAATTTAAAGAGCGCATGATGATATGCATTCACTATTAGTTCTATAGTAATATAAAAAAGGTTTTCGACAAATCTATGCAAAAACGGCTTAATTCTGAATATTACATGACTAGCATTTTCAATGAGGCAAGAGTAAGACAAAATCTCACTCAAATCGTATCGAGTGAAACAAAAAGATTCATATGTTTGTTTTACTATAACAACGCTTGAGCGCTTGAATATTTTCTTTATAATAGCAGAAACTGATTGAACTAAATAAATGGAACAACAACAAAGATCTGCATACTTTATTATAAGTTGAGTGGCTTGTTTTTCTAAAGTCATTCGATTTTTAGCGGAGCAACAAACAAGACACAGTGTGCAAATTACTCACTCAAATGCATGGGCAACTCATTTACACACCATGAATATATTATGCAATAAATTTTCTTAAAAACTCTCAGATATCTAAAGAAAACTACCTCTCAACAACGAACTTTTAAAGAAAACGCTTTTAACGGCCTCTATAACCAGACAAACAATGAAACACGCAACACAACTTTGAAAAAGCCAGAAAAAAGTAAAACAAAAAAATAGTTTCCTATACGTATGTATGCAAGCACCCTGTAAGCACAAATGTAAAAAAAACAAAAAGTATCTAATTGTTCAACGCACATATATACACAGGTACACTACCTGTATTAGTATTTATTAAAAGACAGACTTTTTTGTTTTTTTTTTTTTATTTAATGATTTGTAAATACCGGTAAACTTCATTTGAAAGCTACGAACGGTTTTGAAGTTTCAAACACTGCATCAAAAGATTAGATTTCGTTGTTTTGGTTTTTCTTTTTTGTTGCGATTACTGTAAATAATAATTATTATTGTAAAAAGTAGAAATTGTTTTTAAAAGGTGATGACGTTTCGGGTTTTTTGTTTTCTGTTTTCTTTTTCAAAGAAAGAAAAAACTGAGGGAAGAAAATGAAAGCAAAATGAAATTTTTAATGCAAAAAAAATATATATATACATATATGAATATAATAAAAATACTTGGACCACATCGTAAAGCAGCTAACTGCGGCCTCTATAACTTACAATCCATGGATGCCCATCAGATCTAAATCATGATGATATGCTGTAGGGCAATTAAGTATTTCGGGAAAAAAGAAATATTATAATGAAGACCGAGCATATCTGTTTTTAGAGGGCGCTGGCCGCGGATGTGTATAATATTTCTGAAAACAAAGTATTAGAAGTGTGCATGAGCAGTTTTCTGTTCGGGCGTGTACTAGAAAAAATACCTATATTTTAAGGGAAAAGCTTTTGCCGTTTTTTGGCACAGAACTCGATCAATTCGAAACTCCTAAAAAAATATGTAAGTTTACTAGATATCAAGCTCGATGTTGCCTGTTGCCTGTTGCCTGTTGCCTGTTCGATTCCCGGTATAGGTGTACAATATGATGTATATTTCTTCCCTTTTTTTTAATGTGCCTGGACGACGTCTGTCCGTAACACGAAAATGGTCAAAGTAAATAGGACGTGACAGCAGAAAAATAGAAATAAATAATAAGTACAGCAGTGAAAGTGTGTCCAAGTGTAATGCTTTTGCTGGCTGAACATTGACGAAGTACGGCCACAAACAGCACTGAAATTTGTAGCCGCGAACACGGACTTGGTAGTCGGCACTTTTATCTAATCGGCACGTTGTGGTTGCACAACTGAAAGGTAATACCTTCCGGCGAAGAATTACAAATCAATTGTTATGCTTTCCCTTCGAAAAACAGTGTAAGCCAATTCGCCTTTTCAATATCGTCTTCTTAATGTCTCAATTTTGGCTAAGGTTGACCTGCACTTAAAAAGCCAATTGGGCGTCACCAAGCGCTTGCTTTTCATACCAGCTGTAGTAGGGGGCCTTACATATGCAAAGCCTATGATAGATAGCTTTAAAGTATGTCTATAAAAGGTCATATTGGTCTCCCTGCTTACTTATGCGACAAACTGATGCTTTCCTTTTTAATCGTAACTCCAAGACTTGGTTCGAGAAAATTGATTTTCCTATTATTCTCTTCAAGTGCGAACTAAAGGGATCCATTCTAATTAACAATTTTTACTTTCTAACTTTGTATCCTTAAACGAAGGATAAATCATTAGAAGGGCAACATCAATATAAATCGTCGGGAAATGCTAGCGTTAAAATGTGGAATTACAACTGAAAAGTACTGAATAACTCCCTTACCTTCCACTTACGCTATGGATTAGCAGAAGTCTAGGAGTGAAGCGGTCAGTTTTCCTGACCCCTGCACCTCTAACTTGTTCATGGATTATAGATTGTGCTATTCATGCCTTTATACCCGCAACTATTCATTAAACAAATATAAAATCGCTTTAACTGACAAAAAGGTAATGACAGCCTACGATCCAATCGTTGAATGTGTAAAATTCACTTTAGAGTGCATTTAATGTTTTCACTTGTTCGTTATTCATTAATTTAATACATTGCCTCGTTGTGCCGGTGATTGTCTTCAACGCGCTGCTGCTCATCATCGTCAATAACCACGTTCAAGTATTGTTTTGATTTGCTTCTCCATCTCCTTGTCTGTTTTTTTTTTTTCGAATTTCTTACTTTTGCTTCCTCTATGTTTTTTCATTACCTTATATAGTCGCGCATCACTCACATTTCAATCGCACAAAATCTGAAAAGTCTAGTTTGTATATGACATAATATGTACATATGTATATTACGTTGTATATATGTTTGATATTTTTGTCTTGTTATGGTTTTAGCCTAAAATTTAAACCTGCGTTGCGGTTATTTAGTAAAGAGATATGATTCCATTTGTTGGCGCGAGTGTTTTCTCATGGCATAAAACGTCATCGACACCTACTGGTGCGACATCCTCACTATATATAATATACACTACACATGCATCCACGCGCGCATACATATATGCATATATATTATATTTTGTTTCTCAAGCTAGTGATGCTGAAGAGAACACAAAAATGTTGAAAAACCAACTACATGTACAACAAGTATTGCTTAATAATTTTTCAATTCAATTCATTGTATATTTATTTCATTAGATGTTATTCTAGACATTTATAGCATTATTACTGTTGTTTAGATATACATATCGATAAGTTAAGATGTTAATGTGTTAATTATTTTATTAAGAATACATCACTGGATTGTAGGAAGTGATTTGACGTATTTTCAGATATCGTTTTTCCTTTATATGCGCACCATTGACTAAGCGGAGGAAGTTCTCTCTATCTCTCGCATCAATATGCAATAATATGGAATTATAACTCAAATTGTTGCCTTGATTTAATTGGCGTTAAGCTCCATGAACAATATTGATTGAGGTTAGGGTAACCTTTAATCTTTTTCCGAAATTTCCGAAATTTCCGAAATTTTTGCTATTTGCAACACATACAAACACGTCTTAATTCTTTCTAGAAAATCCCTACAAATTCCAACAACTTGAATTAGCCAGTTATGCTCGCCAGCTGTCGTTCCCTTTCACTGCTGGTATTGCAAAAATGGAGAAAAAATGTGTTGTTAAGGCATAAGCTTAGTTCTTATACTTAGTTCTTAAGTATAGTTCTTATACTTACACCGCTTATGGCGCTAGGGCGTGCTAAATATCGGCGAATGTATGCAACACCCAGAAGAACTTAAGATAGATCCAGCTTTCATTACACCAATCAATTTAGAATCACTTTTTAAATCACATTGTTGTAAATCAATCTAAGCTTGTTTGTTCGTCTGGCTTTTTTTTCTTTTTTCAACCTGCAGGTCATAACTTTTGAGACATTTGTGTCTTGGCCCAAGGAGGAACGCTATTGAAAACGGTTCGGATCGCATCACTTTTTCGACCACCATTTTCGTTCACTTTCCATGCATCGCCGCTCTACGAACGGCTATTGGATGGTTTAGGATATTAATGGTTGGTCGTGGCTTTCTATAGTGTTCGTACTTGTTATTTTTTTATTAAAAAAACTAAATTTAGAAGGACCACAGCGCCAGGTTCGTATTGGTCCCACGTTTAAGTTAACTTTTTATTTTACGTATTGTAAAGCTATATTAATATATCGTAGAGCTTATTGTCATCATAACCAACCAGGTGATATATCACTTTCGAAGGCATGCCGGCTGATTTCGGATGTAATTGAAAATCGATTGGCAATGCCGATTGTGACAAATCTAGCTTTCGAGGAAATGACAGGAGCGTTTACTCCGTCAAGCGGAACGCATTGCAGAATTTAAAATACTCATCAATCCGATCAACTCGTGAACAGGAAGATCCGGAGAGATTAGTGTTTTAGCCAGGACGAAGTAATCCAACAAACAAGAGGCAACGTTAGATTCGCCTGGGGAACGCTCTCGTTGTGACTTAGTTGGAACAGATCATAGAATTTAAGAATTATATAAATGCTACAAGAACAAGAAAGGGTGTAATAGCCGTAGTAATTAAGCCATTGTCTCGTAAATAATCTACATGGAATCGACCTGGATTGACGTTCACTAAAATAGGGATAATATTCCAATGTATGGCCTTTAGATATTTGCTGTACTATTACGCTTATACGAACATAAAATAATATAAAGGGGTGACAGATACGGAGAGAGGGTAAGTTTTGAGTCGGAATTCGTTCTTCAAACAATCAGTGCGTCTCGACAAGACCGACAAGTTAGACCTTGACTATAAAATTACAAAAAATTTTGGTAAGGAAAATTTTTTATTTTTACAAGTTGCATATACTTGCTATACACGTTCAAAGTAATCAAAGTAATCTACGACTTAAAATATAAATATCACGATAAAATTGTTTTAACTAAATTAGCCTGTTAACGGCCACAGCACTCTTCAATAAAAAGCTGATTTAATTTAATCATATTATATTATTAAAAACTCTAATTACAGTACATAACGAGCATGAAAGAGTATATAGAATGTGTTTTTTTGAACAAACGGAGCTTACAAACTCTCCCGTGGTTAACTTGTTTAACAGAAAGCTATTCGCGGAAGCCAACTAGGAGTTGATTAACTGTGAGTGTGTGAATACGTTTGCAGCTCATTTATTAAATTTTCTGTTCATGTAAAGTAACCTTGATTTTGTGTTCCCTTCCTTGAGGCCATCTGTTCATATTTACGCTGGTGTGGCGTCAATGTGGCAAGTAAAAAAAGTGGGGATCACTGCATAGCTGTTAATCTAGGTAATAACTGAAAATAGAAAGAAAAAACTATTCCATGAAAAATAAAAAAAAACCTTACATCACGAAATATATTGGAATAAAAAAAAATTATAATAAAAAAATGGTACATGCCAAAACAGATGCGAAAAATGTCCTTTCAGGGCAAGTCTTACACGAAGAACAAGCGATTGGTCCACCCATCAAAGCGTTTAATAGGACTACTCGCAGCATTCTCGCCCATTTACCTTGGAAGAAATCAACTCGCATTAGTTTGTGTTCGCATTTCAAATGTTTGCACTTTCAATTCGAACTTGGATAAGTATAATTCAAACAAGTCAGGGTCCGCGGGTTCTAATTTTAAGTACGGTAGAGTTTACTTTGGTGGCAGCTATAGTGCTCATTCGGTAGAATCGTAACACTTGCAAACGGGACACACACCCACTAAGCTGCGGCCATCTGTTTCCCCATGTCCTTTCTTTCCATCACTAGTTTCTGATTGCCGCTGTACCCGACGAAAACTGAATTTTTGTTTGGTAAAGGGTTTAGGTGTTTTCCCTTCATGTTGGAAGAATAGTTTCCTTATTCCTATCCATAAAAGTGGAAGTAGACAATTTGTTGAGAACTACAGAGGCATAGCCAAGTTGAATGTCTTGCCCAAGTTGTTCGAGCGTATTGTGACTCAGCTTTTGGCCTTTGCCATTAATTCATATATTTCTCCTCACCAGCACGGCTTTCGGAAAGGGCGATCTACAGTCACCAACTTGTTAGAGTTCACCTGCTATGTTTTCAAGGCTTTTTCTAGTGGCTCTCGCACAGATGTTATTTACACTGATTTAAGCAAAGCATTTGATTTGGTTAACCATAGACTACTTATCTTTAAACTCCAAGCCTCTGGTTTCCCACCCTACTTAGTGAAATGGATAAGCTCTTATCTGCACAATAGATCCTTCAGAGTTTTGTTTAACTCCATTAGCTCGGATGAATTCCCTGTTATGTCTGGCGTACCTCAAGGAAGTCACTTAGGTCCCATTTTATTTAGTTTATACATTAACGATCTCCCATCGGTGGTTAATTCCAGCCAGATCTTAATGTATGCTGATGATGTGAAACTGTTTTCTTCCTTCTCTGTTGAATCGCAATCACATCAGCTACAAGGTGATTTGGATAATTTTGTTGCATGGTGCTCTTTGAATCTCCTGAAACTAAATCTGAATAAATTTAAGAAGCTTTCATTCTCAAGAAGAAAGTCATTCATTACTCAGTACTTCATAGATTCGCATAAGTTGGAGGACGTCGATTCGATTACAGATTTAGGCGTTCTATTTGACCATAGGTTACGTTTTAACTTGCATATTGAACTCTCGATTAGCAAAGCTAGGTCCGCGCTTGGTTTTATAAAAAGGTGGTCCAAAGAGCTTGATGATCCCTACATTACGAAAAGGCTGTACATGTGTTTGCTTAGACCCATACTCGAGTATGCCTCAGTTGTCCGGTCTCCTTCATATAGGTGCTACGTAGATTCAATTGAATCTGTTCAAAAGCAATTCTTGCTGTTTGCCCTTAGAAATTTGGGTTGGGATCCGATTGCCTCTCTTCCTCCGTATGAAAATAGGTTGCTTCTGCTGTCCCTACCGTCTCTTGAGAAACGTAGGTTTGTTCTTGGCGTTTCCTTTCTAATTAAAGTAATAAATGGTGCCATTGACTCACCTTCATTACTTGGTGAAATAAGCTTTGATGTCCCTAACCGCTTCTCCAGGCACTTTATCTTGGTTAAGCTTAGTCAGTGTAAATTTAATTATGAGCTGTTTAATCCGCTCAGAGTCCTTTGCAAGAACCTAAATGACGTCTACCACTTATTCTCGTTATCGGACTCTTTAAAGTCCATTAAAGCATCATTGCTTAATACGCGCGATTTACCTATGTCGTATTTAAACTAGCTTTCATCCTTAAAAAGTCGTTACGTTTCGAAAGTGAATTATTGTTAATTTATTATCGGTTGCCAGGCTTATGCATGTTTGCGATGGCTTAGGGGTTCATTTGCAATTTGGTCCTGTACCGGTTGTAAGTGTGCTCCTATGCTGATAGTGTACATGCTTTTTTTTCTTTTTTCTTTTTCTTTTTTTTTTTTTTCTTCTTATTTGTTTTATTATGCTTATACTCAATTTTATTGTTAATTAATATTAGTTTTGCATTAAGAGCCTATTGAACTCGACTGCTACTTGTTTAGTTGAGTTTCTAGTATAAGTGGAATAAAATAAATAAATAAAATAAAATAATTCTACTTATACTAGAAACTCAACAAAACAAATAACAGTCGAGTTCAATTGGCTCATAATGCAAAACTTATATTAATCAATAATAAAATTTAGTATAAGTATAATAAAACAAATAAGAAGAAAAAAAAAAAGAAAAAAAAGCATGTACACTATCAGCATAGGGCCACACTTACAACCCGTACAGGATCAAATTGCAAATGAACCCCTAAGCCATCGCAAACATGCTTAAGCCTGGCAACCGATAATAAATTAACAATAATTCACTTTCGAAACGTAACGACTTTTTAAGGATGAAAGCTAGTTTAAATACGACATAGGTAAATCGCGCGTATTAAGCAATGATGCTTTAATGGACTTTAAAGAGTCCGATAACGAGAATAAGTGGTAGACGTCATTTAGGTTCTTGCAAAGGACTCTGAGCGGATTAAACAGCTCATAATTAAATTTACACTGACTAAGCTTAACCAAGATAAAGTGCCTGGAGAAGCGGTTAGGGACATCAAAGCTTATTTCACCAAGTAATGAAGGTGAGTCAATGGCACCATTTATTACTTTAATTAGAAAGGAAACGCCAAGAACAAACCTACGTTTCTCAAGAGACGGTAGGGACAGCAGAAGCAACCTATTTTCATACGGAGGAAGAGAGGCAATCGGATCCCAACCCAAATTTCTAAGGGCAAACAGCAAGAATTGCTTTTGAACAGATTCAATTGAATCTACGTAGCACCTATATGAAGGAGACCGGACAACTGAGGCATACTCGAGTATGGGTCTAAGCAAACACATGTACAGCCTTTTCGTAATGTAGGGATCATCAAGCTCTTTGGACCACCTTTTTATAAAACCAAGCGCGGACCTAGCTTTGCTAATCGAGAGTTCAATATGCAAGTTAAAACGTAACCTATGGTCAAATAGAACGCCTAAATCTGTAATCGAATCGACGTCCTCCAACTTATGCGAATCTATGAAGTACTGAGTAATGAATGACTTTCTTCTTGAGAATGAAAGCTTCTTAAATTTATTCAGATTTAGTTTCAGGAGATTCAAAGAGCACCATGCAACAAAATTATCCAAATCACCTTGCAGCTGATGTGATTGCGATTCAACAGAGAAGGAAGAAAACAGTTTCACATCATCAGCATACATTAAGATCTGGCTGGAATTAACCACCGATGGGAGATCGTTAATGTATAAACTAAATAAAATGGGACCTAAGTGACTTCCTTGAGGTACGCCAGACATAACAGGGAATTCATCCGAGCTAATGGAGTTAAACAAAACTCTGAAGGATCTATTGTGCAGATAAGAGCTTATCCATTTCACTAAGTAGGGTGGGAAACCAGAGGCTTGGAGTTTAAAGATAAGTAGTCTATGGTTAACCAAATCAAATGCTTTGCTTAAATCAGTGTAAATAACATCTGTGCGAGAGCCACTAGAAAAAGCCTTGAAAACATAGCAGGTAAACTCTAACAAGTTGGTGACTGTAGATCGCCCTTTCCGAAAGCCGTGCTGGTGCGGAGAAATATACGAATTAATGGCAAAGGCTAAATGCTGAGTCACAATACGCTCGAACAACTTGGGCAAGACACTCAACTTGGCTATGCCTCTGTAGTTCTCAACAAATTGTCTACTTCCACTCTTGTGGATAGGAATAAGGAAACTACTCTTCCAACATGAAGGGAAAACACCTGAACACAAGGACATGTTAAAAATCTTTGAGATCACACCACACAACTCGACAGCGCAAGATTTAAGTACACATGATGGAATTCCATCAGGTCCAGGCGAACAACTGTATTTTAGAGAACTTAACCCTTTGAAAGCATCATCTTCCGAAATAGCCAAGTTAGGTATTGAAACCGAGTTAGTTATAGGATATGGGTAGTTTGCTGATAACTCAAAATTAGCAATCGAAAAGTTTCGTCGGAAATACTCAGCAAATAGATTTGAGATTTCAAAATCATCCGAGGAACCAGAGCCATTAAAAGAAACATGAGAGGGATATGTGGAAATTTTTCTTTTAGAGTTAACAAATTTAAAGAAGAATTTAGGATTAGCAAACAGAGAGGATTTAATGAACTGAAGGTATCTGCAGTAATAATGATGGTTGAGGGAGTTAAATCTATGCCTCGCCACCGAGTAAGCGAAATAGTCGAGCGCAGAGCCACTTTTCGAATAAATAAATTAAAATAAATAAATAAATAAATAAATAAAAAGATTCAATATTAAAATTTCATGGTGAAAATTGATTCATAATTGGGCATTGACAAAGAAATCCACCCTACGGAATTTGCACGGCGTTTGTCTTGTTTTCTGGATAGCACCGTGTATAAGGATTCGCAGGATAAGTGAAAGCTTCCATGCCAGAAAGTTTTAATTGTTAATGTTTTATGGTGAAAATTTGTTCCCGATACTAACTTGATTAAATGGACCAAATTTGAGACACGTGAATATCACCCCATGTAAAATTTCTCATGAACAATAAGCCATTCAGGAAAATGTTTAACTTTTAATATTTTATGATTTAAATTAATTCGCACAACTCAAAAAAAAAAAAATAAATAAGGAATTTGGATCGCATAGATCTATTGTGTAGACCCTAAGACAGAAGAAGGAGTTATCACAAAAAGCAGGCTGTTGCATGTAGAAAAAGTCTACTTTCCACGTTTCTACGCCGAAAACTGAAAAATAGTAGAATTTTTATGAAGTAAATTAAATTTGCTAAATTTACATGACATCATGTGAAGTTTTGTGCATCCTCTAATATGCGGGCTTTCATGAAAAGTGCGCCTTTGCATGCGTAATTCTGCTGTCTTATCACCAAAACGAGTAAATAGCTCTGTTGGGCGAAGTGGTGTAGGGTATCCAATGGCCGGCCTTGCCCGAGTTTAATGCCCTTATGGGTCTTTCCTTTGACGGAATAATGTGCGTAAGGCGTCTTATGTTTTCTGTTGAACCTATTTTTGAATTCCTTCGAATTTAGTTTTTCTTCTCGTTCTTCTTCACTCGTTTTTATTATCGGTTGTGCGGAATGAAAAGTATAATCGAGTGTAATCGGTTCACTAACAAGTTGTAAGCATAATTTTTATATCTTTCGGTATGTAGTTCCAAAACGCATTTATCTCTTTTTGTTTCACTTTAAGTTTGTTATAAATTTTTCCTATATATATATATATATATATATATCTATTCTTTTCGTAAATACATCCAAAGACCTTGAATGTTTCCGCGATTGATACGCGATATTATAATCATAAAAAAAAGAGAGAAAGACGAAAATCACCAAAAATTTTGAAATGATATAAAGTTTTAATAAATACGAGAGCAATAAGAAAAAAATAAAACCAAGTAATGGATATTTTTCATAGTGAATAAAATGTTTTATATTTATTTCATTTTATTTTCATAAAACTTGGCTTTTTGTTTTGCTTTACGATGCATGAGATGTGAAAATGATTGATAATTTCTGCACACTAATGCCTGTAGTTGTATAGGTAGGATAGGTAGATATGTAGACAGATACACTGGTGGGTAATGATATGATGGCGTAGTGATGTGTATTATGTTTTGCATTAATCACAATAACAGTGATTGCATCATGAATGTTTCTTTCTTTCTTCTTTCGTTTCACTTTTTTCTATTTTTTTTTCTTTTTTTTTTTTTTGCTATCTTATTTTATAAATTAATTGCCAATGCATTCGTTTGAAATATTTTCGTTGATTGTATCATAAAATTATTTCCTAAATATGATAATATATGTAAGCAGCAACAACAACTTTCCTTTTTCTTCTTTTCACATGTTATATAAAAGTTATTTCAAGAAAACAAACAAAATGTAAATACAATATTAATAATAAATGGTTTTCTTTTTTGCTTTCCTTTTAAATTTTATTAATTAAAACTTCCTTCTTTTTCACTATGATCGTTTTTCTGAATTAACATAAAATTGCAGATGGTTTCGTTCAAGGTTCGATGGAAGTAAACACTAGCCTCAACATATTAAGAGTTTTGATTAGCAAAAACCTCTGAACAGCATAAAACATAACATTTGCAGACATCTGTGTGTGTTTAACGCCTTAATCAGACGGGTTGCCTACAACCATAGGCAATCAATAAGAAAACTGAGAGCCCCTCGAGGGGAGAGACGATCACCATTGAAGGCGGTCTCGCTGTCCTGAGGTCACCAGATTTATATATTGTGTATAGCTTAAAAAACCCACTCTGGTTAGTGTTGTTGTAGGTAGGCCTTACCTCGGTTATTCCGCTTTAGAATGATGAAAACCAAAACAAGGTTTCTACAAGTGTTTGCAGTAAATCAACGGTGTCACCATTACCCGTAAGTATTCGTGACGTTTCATGTATGCACTTTCCAGCGTGCATTTATTCAAATTTCGTCAAATCCATAAAATTTTTCATGTTCTATTAGGAAAACGATTAGAAGCCTTCCGTCAAATCCCTTTTATATTATTAAGCACCTTTTGTCAAATCCATTTAAAGAAGAGCTTTCACCCTTACCCGTAGGTACTTTTGAGCGGGCTCCTGACCCCCGTGGAGCTTAAAATTAAACTATAAAGCCTTTAGCATTACTTTATGCAATTTTACATAGACATAGTCATTCTTGCCTTCGGATTAACCAGACAGTACCGGCTATCCAAAACCGGGCTACCCTTCAACAAGATATTTTAGCATCGGGCGTTTCATCTAACATGGCGGTCGTTACCATGCACTCACTAATTACTATCTCAACGCATTTTTACCTAACCCGTTACCTGGCTGGTTTTGGTTAGAATTTCCTCTATAGCCGTCTATCAGAAAACTTGTCGGGAAGTTATAGATAGTCCAAACCTTAAAATCTTCTTCGCCGCAGATTGATATTTTTTTTTTTTTTTTGTGAGGTGGGAAACTATGAACAGGCGCCCATGAGGGCAATGCGAGACTTTAACCCGCTATAAACCACCCCTCCTATTCCCTTCCCCATGGCACGACCGTTTAGGTATACATACCTTCACAGGGAGGGTAGCCATTTAGGCACTACTTAAAAGCCTGCGTTGACACTCTTCTTGTCTTTGTTTTCGCATAATGTTTGCGGCGAACACTCCTACCGCCTTCCATATTTTCAGGTCGTGCAACATATTTGTCACAAGATTGTCGGGGAAAGGTAACACTCCAATTTCCGTCTGTAGTCTCTGTCGTTCGTTATGGTATTTCGGACAAACAAAGAAAACATGTTCAGCGTTTTCGATGCACTCACAAAAACTACAGAATGGGTCCTGCTCTATTTTAAACCTATTCAAATATGACCTAAAGCAGCCATGGCAGCTAATTACCTATGTTAAATAAAAGTCAACCTCACCATGTTGCCTATTCACCCAGGGCCGCAAATCTGGTATAAGTCGATGCGTCCATCTACCCTTACTGATACCCACTGCTCCATCTCTCCTGCCACTCGTCCACCAGTCGCTCTTTTGCTCACTGCTTCGCCTCTTCAGCCAACAATCTGTGGACTTCTGCCGTATACATACCTTCTTTAGCTCGCAAGTCGATTAGTAACATGCCAGCGATAGCCACAGCCGCATCTTCCGACACCGTCCGATATGCGGCGCCCTTAGAGCGCGTAGCGTGTATGCTGGTTGGATGTATCTCGTGTATGACGGTATAGCGAGGGCCTTTTCCCACACAGAACAGCCGTACATTACTGTCGCAGTTACCATTTCTGCGATCAGCTTTCTACGATCTTGCCTAGGGCCACTCAAGTTTGGTAATAAGCGCGCCAGTGACTTTGCTACCTTCGCTGCCTTTTCGCCCGCGTATTGCAGATGCCGTTTAAATGAAAGTCTGCAGTCGATCATCACTCCTAGGTAATTAATGGCTTCGTGTGACTGTATCCTCATATCTCCCACTTGAATAGTCACTTCCGCCAGGTCCAAATGCACTGACCGCAGCCACCTCTTGATCATGTCGGTGATTTTATTCGTTGTAGTGGTAGTTACCTCCAAAGTTTTTGCCACGATAGTTATCGCTATATCGTCAGCAAACCCCACTATGGATGCTCCCTCTGGGAAAGGTAGTTTTAGGATATCGTCGTACATTACGTTCCACAATGTAGGGCCTACGACTAATCCCTGAGGCACCCCTCCAGTGATCAGCTTTTCTCTGCACCTTTCATCTGTAACTTATCGAAATTTCCTGCCAGTAAAATAACTAGCCACTATATTTACAAGATACGGTGGGACTCTTCTTTCCTGTAGGGCAGCTATGACACAATACCAGTTTGCTGAGTTGTATACATTTCCAATGTCCATTACTATTACTAAGCAATACTTTTTGTTGCCTTCCATCCCGCGTGTCCCTTTTATCGCTTCTGCTGAGGCTTGGCTTGTTCCTTGCAAATCCTACAACGCGGGCTTTTATTGCAGTCTCTTGCTTGGTGACCTTCTTCGCTGCATTTTAGGCAGCACTTGCTTCTATCTTACTTTCCTCTGCAGTTTCTAGCAATGTGGTCTTCGTCGAGGCATCTATAGCATTTCAGTACTGCGGATTTTTCTCTAATCTTGCTTACTACCCAACCAGCCTCGATTTTCCCGGCTTCAAGTAACTCCTTAGCACTTCTTGTTGGCAGTGAAAGAGTTGCAGTTTGTGTGCCGGCATATACCTTCCTAATTGACATTACTGCTTCCTTCTTGATACTCATGCTGCTGAACCTCGTATTTATGGCAGCTATTAAGTCGTCCGCCGAGGTCACTTCATGTAGGTCCTTAAACTCGATCTTTGTCTGCTTGGTCATTAGTTTGACACTAGCCTCCTGGCCGAGCGCTTTTTCCACCAATTGCTGGTAAGCAGTGTTTTCTTCTTTCGCACTTTGCTTGAATTCCAGCAGCATTTCTCCTTTCAGTGTTTTGCGAATTCTGGTCACATTTTCGCCGAATTTTGCAACTTCACATCATTTTTTGCTACTCTCAACATATCGCTGTAGTTCATAGTGCCCGTTTGCTTAATTACAATCGCATCCGGCTTATTTACCAATTTGATTGGCTTGACATTTCTATTTTTCGCCTGAACCGCGGTCCATTCTTCATTGGTGACGCAGATTGGCATTTCAAATGGGCCAAATGTGGTTATGAGCACGTCCACAGTACCATTTAAACTGAGATACCCTCTGTTTTTCGAAATGTATAAAAATAGGTTTTTTTTCTTGCTCATCAACCAAGGTAATTAAATGTATAAAACTTTGAAAGCATATTCTCTCAACGATGTTGTACGATCTGTACAAAAATGAAAAAAAATGACCATGCCTACTCTAAATTTAATTTTTTTTTCAATACCTTTATAAAGCGCAAGAACAAGCTTCATAAACCCCATAAACTGTATAAAATGTTACCAAGTTTCAAAATTGGAATGCACCTAAACATGTCCTCCTATTCGCCTGTTCATCTCTCTGTTTGCGCAACTTTGCAGTATTTATAGTAGACATTCTCATTTCTTCTTCTTCTTAACGAAAATGAAGATATCGCCTACAAATTTGCGAAAGAATTTGGAAGTGACTTAAACTTTTCCAAGGACACGTCTACAACGTTTACAAGCCTATGCGGCAAAGACTTTTATTTTGAAAATAGAAAAAATGGTTCGCCTCCACCCCACATTATAGAGCATGAATGTGCAATTCTTTTACTTTTTTAGGATACCGGTGATGGCTATAAAAGTATATTCGGTCACGACCCAATTTAATTTTCTTACTTGTTTTCGGTTTATCTTGTATTCAAGCTTACACCAATGGTTTCAAATCAGTGTTTACTGACGCAGTAACGGTTGCTCGACCAGAGCCTGTCGCGCCTTTAATATTAAAGTCTCGATGGCGGAAACGAGTAAAGCTTTCTTATCACCAAATTTTTTTTGACTGTTATCGCGTTGGTCGGAGTGACACAGTAAGAAACAGCGAATTTTTCAAAATTTTTGTTTACATTCAAAACATAGTTGCTTTCGACCGAACCTAGAAATATCGCACAATTTTCCTTTTTTTAATTATCAGTAGACGATTGCCTTAAATACGCGTTCTACTTTACAGCATGCCTTAGCAGCGTTAATGTTGAACAAAATTACTCGATTTTAAAGCCGTCTATAGGGGGAAACGCTATCAACTTCTTTTTTGAGCTTACATGGAAATATGTATTATGGCAATATTATCGGTCATCGAAGTCTATTGTACTTTTCTGATCGTTAATAAGAGACGAAATGAATTAAACGACCGCATATATAACACGCAAATTGATAATACATCAACGATCTTTTGAAGAAAATTTTAATATAAATTTCCAAAACAATATATATTATATTGTTAAAAAAATCCGTTTTCTCGAATACGATTCGAATCATTAGATTGTGGTTTTTCTAAAAGAAATACGCTTCCACGGTTTCACTTCAAGATTCCTTGCCTTAAGCCTTAGGGGTAGGATTATTCACAATTTATTTTTGGCAATACTATCGACTTCTCTACTCAAATATTCTTTTACGACTCAAATGTTCTTGTCCGACTGACTCTGCCTTCCGCAAATAGTCTATTTATATATATTTTGAGAAGCATTATTACCGAAGTTCATGGCTTCACTTTTAATCCGTTAACCTGCTTTCCAGACACTCGTTTCCCTCGGCCGGCAGCCGCATGATGCGCCTGCGAATGTGCACTTGGTTTTTCCCTGTCTGCTTTTCCGCTAATACTTTTCGTCGGCCGGCGGCTGCATGACGCGCCGCGAAAGTGCAATTGGGAAAATCAATTAACCGGAGTGAACTCGATATGGGATTTCCGCAGCAATATTAAATGTTATAAATTAGAAACGCATATTTATGCCACTTTTATTTATTCATTTATTAATTTATCCTTGTCTGGCTACAATACATACATTCAGCCGAATTAAGCAACACCTTTAAGAGCGACGAGTTCAAGTAAATAGTTTTTAACTCAAAGTAAATAGTTTAAATAGACCCATTTCAGTTGGACTTGGATTACTCCCAAGCGAATATTAGTAAAAAAAAAAATAACAAAAATGCATTTCATCTTCTGAGGCTGCCTTCACTTCAATAAATATGAAAGTATAAAACAAGTAAGAGTGTTATATTCTATATTCGGCGCGAGACGAATCTAACATACCCATCCTAAACACGCTTGATCCGGGTTGACCCGGCCTCAGGATTTATGTATTATATATCCACCATAATTGAATTATAACTAACGCACTTTATCGCATTCTACTCTCCAACTCCTTTCATTTGAGACCTCTATCGGAGATATTTTTAAGAAACCACAAGTCTACCACACTTAATTTGGAATTAACACACTTACTCTCCAAGCAATCTACTCTCCATTTTATTTGATACCCATATCGTTGGTATTGTTAAGAAAAAGTTAATCCACCACATCGCGGTGCCCACCACATTCATTTTGGAATTCATCTATTTTTAGGCAGATAATACACTTCATTTGAGAAATCTACAAAATAGTTTTAAATATTTTGGCTTGTTCGCCTTATGAGATAAAAGGTAAAAAAAAAAATAAAATTTAATCACTTGCAACTAACACACACCAACACACTATTGCGGGTTTCTGCTCTAATCAATTTCGCCATTTTTCAAAAGCAAGCTGCGAGCGAAATCTTCCAACGTTTCTACCAAATTTGAAGCAGAGGTCTTAATTTTTGCGATCATGAAAATGTTAACTTATGTATACTAAACAGGCACACAGATGGTCAGACATGGTTTGGTCAATTCAGAATTTCACGTCGTCCAACAATACGTAGACTTTATGGGATCTCTGAAGCCTCATTTTTTTCACATTACAAAAAAAAAACAAAACGAGTATACCCACATTCTTCGGTGGTGGGTGCAAAAAACAAAAAAAACATTTATTTACCGAAATTTATTTTGCTGCTTTCAAAACTATTCCCGTCCATAGCCAACAGCTAAACTATGGCTTAATCCAGTTTTAAACAAACTATTTAAAGGCTGGTAGAAGTACAGTTAAGGAACGAACTACTTATAAACAAAATTTGAGATAAAAGAACCCAGGTATGATTTTTCGAATCTGAAATTTGCTGATATGTTCCTAATCCAAGCTTTGATTTTTCTTTTTTCCCTCCTTCGCCTTTAAAACACAATTTTGTTTCTTTCGCCGTTTATTTTAACAGTTGAGAGAAAAAAAAAATTTTTTTTTTTTTGCAATTACTAACATTTGAATAATTCAACACTCAATTTGGCCCGAAAGGCGTAGGTGCTCAAACAGACTATTATTTAATTCATATTAAACAAAGAAAATAAAAAAAAATTAAATTAATTTTTTTGTTAGAAATTTGCCAAGATTCGGAAGAAGTAAAAACAAAAAAATTTTAAAGCAAAAATTTTATACGTGACTGACTGTAAGTCAAAGTAAAATCACAAGCATACAACCCACACATAATTTGAACACCTTCTTCGTACGATTTCGTAGTCTGTACGTATGTGTGTGTTTGCGCGCATCGCAAGCATTAGCATTATATTCGAACCGTAATTATTGAATAAGCGTAGGTCTGCAATAGTTAATCATTAATAAAATATTGCTAATGACATTTTCGATGTGTTATTGAAACAAAGATTTTGTTTTTTTTTTTTTTGTTAATTGCATTTGTTTTTTTTTTATGAATCTTAGTTTGTCTTTTACTTTTAATTCATATTTTGTTTTTGCTGTTGTTGGCAATAAAAAAAACACTTCCGGTCTTTTGATTAAATTCTTTTTCTTTCCATCAAAGTAAAACTATTTGAAAAAATTTATTAATTTGTTTTTTTTTTTTTGTTAATTTATGTTTTAATATATGCACGTTTTCTGTCTAAATCTGCTTTTTCTATTGTTAATCTATATAAAAGAGATAAACTGTGTTCCGCCTTTAAACATGACCAGTGACTTAGTTTTTGGGAGACAAGTGAAAATAAGTTTTAAGCACGTTTAAGCGACAACGTAAGTGTTTCACTTATCGTATTGCTTGCATCTCTCAGTTGTTCTCTCTCTTCATCTCTTTCTTTTCTTTTGTTTTCTTTTCTCTCTTTTCGTAAATAATAAACAAGTTTTCAGGGGCACTGCTCTGCTCTGGTAATGCTTTGAATGCTTTTCTGCTGAAAATGAAAATTGTTTTAAAATTCATTTTCTTTTTTTCTTGCCTCGTTTTCTTTTACTTTCGATTTCTTTTCTTGTAATATTTCTATAGAAAAGCGAATTGTTTTTATACAATATTTTGTAATTTTATTTATGTTATTGTTTTGCTTGCGGTTTCCATTAAACGTGATAACAGATAGTTATAAAGCAAAAAATGTGAGGTCTCTGGAAGCAATCTTTTATTTTCACAAGTTACTCTTGCGTAAAGGCGCCACACATCGATTCTGAAATTAGGTCCCCTGTATAAGCGCATATGAAAAAGCATATGAAAAACATTATGCTATTTTTAATATTATTTTGCAGATCATTCAGATTTGAATCGAATTGACTTTGTACCCGTAACAGCACATGGATGGAAAGACTTATCTGTTTGTATAGAATTTTCGGCAAACTTACACTTGATGTATTTTTATATCAGACCGCTTCGAATCAAGACATAAAGCAGGCCAAACATCAAGTCAGTTATAGACTATACGGAGAAGGAAGTTTTTGGTAGATTGTTGAAAAGTTCAATCGCTACCTTCATAGCGTCATGGTATAAGAATCTTTGACAATCGTTTTATATGAAATTTATCCCAAAAAGTGAGAATTGCTGAAATTTTTCATTGTTATGTTCGTCGCTTATTCCCGCGAAATTTCAACAAGACAACAAAAAGCTATAATTTAAAAAAAAAATATTTAACATTCAAGATTCGATCCAAGGCGAATAATATATCTTTTCTATCCGGTTTAATTAAAACAAAGAACAACAAGAACAGCATGGGAATGACTCAGTTAAATTTGTCTTAAAGTAAAACATGGCGAACAATTATGATGTTCCCCCCAATGAAATAACAGAAATATAAAGAAATTGCAAAGTTACAAATCGAGCAAAGCAAGATTTTTAAATATCGAAGATCACTTGAAACATTTTTTTTTTTTATATACGATGTTATATGGTCCCAACAAATCCATGTTCAATAGAGCTCGCCCAAAACTTGTTACGCGTTATGTAATTTCAATATAAAATGAAAAAAAATATACCTTTATTGCCATATGAAAACTGATTTTTCAGGATAAACCTTATATAGAAAGGTATACTAAAAATAAAACTTAGAAATTCTGAACTTGGCTCAAATAATTCAGATAAATTTTTTACTAAATTGCTAAAAGCCATACATAGTTATAAAGTATAAGGACATACGCTTTATAAAGGTTTTTTTTTGAGAGAAACTTTAACACGCTTGCGGGTCGCCCAATGCGGCCAAAATTTTTTGCACCTATTAAATAGGATGAAATATTACATTTTACGAATTTTTGCAGAGTGATATTAAAAATTATAAAAAGTTTTCTTGTAACGACTTCTGAACGGAACGTTACATTGGAAAGGGACTGTAAAGATGGTATCATGCAATGTAATTTCGATAGGGTTCACTCTTAGACGAAAGTTTGTTAATGTACTTGATAGTGCACTGTTAGTGTTTCATCAAAATATTTCGGAAGCTTGCGACCCACCAATTAAGCAAATATAGATATAAAGATAGAGATAGAGATAAAAGAGCCGACAAAGTTTAAATCAATACAGAAAATTATTTTTAAATCAATGTGCATAACAAGGGGTGCGTTTACATTGCAAGTCCTTCTGCGTATTCAAGCCGAATAAATTGAATGCATACATGCTTACATACGAGGTTTATTCAAAAAAAAGTCCATTTTTCTCGAAAATTATTTATTTATTCATCAAAATCAATTTAGTCCCCTTCAAATAAAGACTCCTTAGATATAATACTATGCTGGTGCCAGCGTTTTTTTTTTCGGATTCCAAATGACTTAAGATTTCTCCTGAATAGTGAGCGCTTCAGAAAAAGGTTTAATTTGTAATATTTTATGAGGAAAATTAGTCCATAGTTGCGTTTGAGCAAAAAGGTTAACGATATTAAATGTGGATCACATAGATCTCCTTTTTAGACCCTTATTATGAAAAGTAAGGAAATAAGGTCTAATTTTCTAGTGAAATTGAAAAATAACAAAATTTTTGAGAAATAAATTAAGTTCGATAAATTTTGACCGTGACATGTGATACTTTTGGCATCGTCCAATTTGCGTGTGTTCATCGAAAGTATGCCTTTCCATGAAAATAATGTGTCATTTTTAGTGTGTTACCAAACCGCGTAAATAACTGTACTACGCGAATTTATGTGGGGTATTTAATGGTCGATTATGAGGTTCGTACTTGTTTCTTAATATGACCGATTAGTGAGGGAATGTTCTCTGGTCAAAAGAAGTGAGAAAAGAGAAAGAGATAGAAAGGTGTTGACGGTAGACCAGCGTGCGCGCCCAGTCGGTAGGTGTGTTGCATTTACCGACCGAACACAGCTACGAACAAAGTAGGCTCGATAACACAGAGATTGGAATTCAGAAACTTTGACTTGGTTATATCTACCTTAATAAAAACTATGTACCTATGCGTAAAGCCGATCCGCATTATCTAATATACCGCATATGTAATGTTTTTGCAAGGTGATTAAAGACATGGCGTGGTGTTGCTATGGTCCGTCACCAAAATCCCTCTAAAGAGTAGGACTTGGATAGGGAATCAAATATGATAAGTCCTTCTAAATTTTTGTTTTCTATTATGATTCTTTTTCACGTCATGGAAAAGCTAAAAAATATATAAAGAATTTTACGTTGAGAATTCACTTCCACGTAAATTCTTTTTTGCCGTAAGAGAAATAGTAAACAGGTCAACGAATATATTCGTAATAAATAACCGGCCAGGTTTGAAACTAAATATTTGTACGCAGCGGTATGCTTATGAAAGCTTGCTGTTCCTTATGTCCTTTTTTTCAACTTTCCTGATTAAAAACACTTGTTTCACTTAATCAAAAGTTTTATTATGAGTGACAATAAAACGCTAGAATCTCGTCTGACATACAACAAATAAAAAAAAATTGTGTACAGCTTTTAACAAAATATTGTTTAAACACGAATTTAAATTAAATAAAAATAAATTATGTCACATAATACAAATAAATAAACATGCAAAAATGAATACGATAACTTAATAATTGAATAAAAAGATAGTTAAATAAAAAGCTTCTCTAATAATAAAAAAAAAAGTATGCAATACTCTCCTAGGAAAGTATAATAAATATTGTGTTTGTGTAAAAAAAAAATATTTATCCGTCTGGGTGATTGACCGTAAATATTTTCTCTATAATTATTTTTATAATTTCTTGTTGTTAATTGTTGTTGTAAAATAATATATGAATGAATGGAAAAAAAAATGAAAAAAGGTTTCGTTTTAAATGCATTGCGTTTTTAATAATGTTTTTTATTAAACTCAAGCAGCCGTTAAAGCCATCATGTGTAAGACATATACGTTCATTCTTACATGCAAATGAATGCACATGTAATGAATGTATGCCTGAAAGTCTGCTCAATGAAGAAAACACTTTTCTCTATACGTTTTCGATTTTTATTTGTATACGTTTTTCTGTGATATACGCGCCTATGCATGCATAAACTCATGCATGTACCTATCATAAAAGCCATTTCCCGCTGCCACACACACACACGCGCTTAAACACTTTTATATTTATATATATATATGCATATGTTTGAGTATATGCATATGCTTGCGAACAGATATACGCATACGTATATCATATATACATGCAGATGTGCATGTGTATGTCTGTGTATGCGCAAGTGTATGCTTATCAGCACATGTATATATATATATATATATATGTGATATATATATGGATGTGTATATGCAGCCACGTATACGGCGAAGTATTATATGCGTATGTGTACGCGTACACATATCCATGTGTATATGTGATCAATACATGTACTTGCTTGGCCATTCAAAACGCTTGGCCACCTAAGCGATCGATTATTACTAATCACTTAAGAATGATACCCGTACGAGCCACGTTCTAACATCCGATCATAATCTGCTACATCTGTGACAACATCGCAAAAAGGATTTCCTTTGGTAAAAACATTCATAAGGAAAATAATTTTTGTATTCAGTTATAGCCGACACTTAGATGAACGATATATGATATAACATTTTTAACACAATATCATAACTTAGTTAATAAACGAAGAGAGCATGAATTCATATAAGGGATAATTAAAAAAGAAATTGAAACCGATTCAGTCGATTTCACATATGTTCGAAAATAAGCGCAATCATCTTATGTATAGATAGCGAGAAGAGCAGACTAACAATCAATATCTCTTCTAAGCTGAGCAACGATATAGAGATTTCACATATACAATTTTAAGCATTACAAACATTTATGTTAATAAGCTTAACGCAAAGGGCAACGCAGAATGTGTGCAAAAGTTCCAGGAATCTAGACATTTGGTGTGAGAGCAAAAAAAGCAGAATGTCCGGGAAAGTAGAAGAAAAACAATCGCTTGCCAAGGTAGTAACAAGCTCGCCAAGGTCTTTGCAAATTTTTCATAAACTGAATACGGAGGCGACGCGAAGAAAGATTTTATTTTGACGCCATTTATTGGTTCACATCAGCTTAAGCAAATCTACAGAAATAAGACAACGTTTTTATAAATCTGAAGACAGCGTCTTACCAGGTTAAGGGGGTCAATAGCTTTAAATTATGGACATTGCTAATCAATGAGAATACAGAGTCACTTCTCTGTTAACATCATGGTTACTGCTGTTTGGAACAATTCACTTAAAATTACTTAAATTAAAATCATGGACAAATAATTTTTTTTGTTTTCTTCGCAAACTTAATCTAAACTTTTCGTTCACCAAAATCGTGTCATGTTAAAAAACAAACCAAGTAATTCGAAGTAAGCCGAAAGTTTCAAGCACCACTACTAGGAAATCTTAGGCATATCATAATCAGTTTTTATATCCTATTAGGAGCAGCAATTACTTTGAAATTATATATATGCATGCTTCACTTGCCAAATGGATTAACTCCATTTTTGGAATTTTATTAAATTTTAATATCAAAGCACTTCATTAGCTCCTAACTGTACTTATTCAAAACAAATTTCTCTAATAATAAGAATTAACACAACTAAATGACAAAATCGTTTTAGCCATTGAATAATAAACAATTTATGTCAGAAGCCAATCTGGATTAACTCCATACTATAATGTATTTATATCATAATAAAAATCTATTTAACCGCTGCACTGTTTTTCCTCTCCTAACGAGACATCTGCAAGTTGTTCCTTTAATATCATTATTCCTGTTAGGCGAGAGCTATTATCGCTCACACGAACTACGTACGAGAAAAATAAAATATAAATTAGCCGAACTGCCACAAGTGAAGGTACTTGTAAATTTCAATTTTATTGTGAATCCTTTTAAAAAAAAAAAAAAAACGTTATAACATTGAGATGGAAGATGTTAATAAGAATTATTTGAATAAGGAAAATAATGAATCGGATGGTTCTTCAATAGAAATTATTAGCAGAAAACTCGGCTCAAGGAAACGAGTTTGTATTTATTCGGATTCGTCATCTGATCACACCAATGAAAAAAAATCGCAGCAAATAATTCAACTGGACGAAAACGAAGCCATAATCCTGGTAAATGTTGATTTATTTATTCGTCCTATTAAACACGAGTATAAAAAAACTTTAAGAACAGATCGACAGGGTGGGAGCTCAAATACAGCTAACGAAGATGACATCGTTTATGATGATGATAACGCAATTTAGACAAAGCAATAATACTCGTAATATTACGCACGAGTAACAGAACAATGGCATTTTTCCTTGTAATAAAAGAACAATTCAAAGACTGAATTTGAATTAATAATTTGCTTCCATTTGCCAAATCGATTAACTCCCCCAATCATGAAAAAATTATAGTAATAATAACAATTACTCCAAGTATATTCCATCTTATATTTTCTATATGTCGTCAAATCAAATAGGCGGTAATACAATCTACGATGCAGTAATACAGTCTACAGTCTACAGTCTCAATATGCAGTAATACAGTCTACGTCGTATTTTCAAATATTTAATTTGAAAAGACTTTTAAAAAACAACATATAATATTTTATCACTTTTCTCAACTTCTTGTTTTATGCAGTTAATCGATTTGGCAATTGAAGCATCTATATATAATTGAAGCAATCGAAGCATCTATAAATAATCCTAACTTGAAATTAAGTTATTCGCAAATTTCCTTTTCTTTCAAAGAGTAGCACTCTTTTCCCAACAGTCGAAAGCTTTCTTCCGAAGTGTAAAATAACATCTCGTTTTTGTCCTAGAGTGAAACTTGAAGTTACGCAAGCACTTGAAGACTTGCTTCAGGGGCTACTTTCACATTAACAAATAATTCTACTTATGAATTTGTTTTTACCATTTTTTCCATCGTCTCAAATGTTATTCAAGAATAACATTCATAAGGTTCCCATAGCGAGTCGAATTCTTCGTGCGGCCCAACAAAACTATTGTATGTTGCTAAGCAAACTCTCTTCTTACATGCGCTTAGCAGTTTCTGTTTTTGGTACTTCCAGGAAGATACTCATTAAGATTTCCGTAAAAGGTGGAAATTCTAAAAGTCGATTCTAAAAGACATATTTATTCCATTAGGAATTCAATTCGTGTACGAATATTTGCAGTTGATCGCACTTATCACACACGATTGCTTTTAAAATGAAAAAAATATTCAGTAAAGTCTGTCTCCGTTTGAGCATAAGTGCATCGTGACGTCAAACCGCAAAAAAAAAAAAGAGTTTAATTTGTTACGCGCCACTTTCAGTTTAGTATTGAACTGAAAATTAGAAAAATCTATCCTTCAGTCAAGGGCATATTTAATTGATCACATTCAGTTATCCCCTAACTTAGACATAACCAGTAAATATCTTCCAACTAACTTCTGACCGGTCAACCGGACAAATAAAGCAGAACAGCCCCCCGTAAAAGCCAAACACAATTTCAGTAAAATGAAATAAAAAACTCACTCTCAATCGAAGTATGCAAAGTCAATTATCATAATCATAAAAGTTCAGCTACAATAACTCTACAGATTTCTTAGCAAACGCCCTTAACTAGTACATAGCAGACCTTCTTCATTTCACATAACCTATACTTTACTTAGACCATTGATTGCGGTTGATCTTCTTTTTTTTTTTTATATTATGATTGATTTTCGCCTATTGTGAATAAATTTATTCTTGTAAAACACACAGGGAATATAAAGATTGGTAATTACATAATATATCTACAGATTCAAAATTGGTTTGCCTCTGCTTTATTTTAATTATAATGAATACTTTTTCATGCAAATATGTTCTCAAAAGCTTTCTCAATTCATTTTGCCGAACACGTTGACTGTTTTGTCAGTTAGTAAGCAACTGGCAAAATTTTTCAGTTAAATTTAAACATTGGTTAGATTATTAAATCGTAGCTGTGAAAGGAATATTCTCTTAACTGTATCTGGCTTCAAGTTTAATTTTGATTGAAAAGAGCCCTTAATGGAAATCTGCTTGCAGTAAACTTTCAGTTGAAATTAACATATCAAAAACGTTTCGTGTGCCATGGATAAAGGTTAAAAGGAGCCCACAGTTTTCTCTATTGAAGAAAGCCCAAGAATAGACCGGACAATTATTTGCAATAGTTTAACGATTACATCCACTAGATTTTTTTGCCCTTTCTATAATTAACGATAGACATGAACGACAGAATGGAAGTTCGCTCTCAAAACGTATTCATGATGAAAGCAATAAAATACATGTCGCGAACTTTTAATAAATAATTAAAAATCAATTGAACGTAAAATATTACAAGTTACAAGACAGCTTTACAGCTTATCTATAAGTGAGAGTAGACAGGTATGCGAGCCAACGTTTGCGCTTGTGCAAAGTATTTAAATCCAGATATTTCGCTTTTTACATTAATTTTAAAATGTTGGTTGAAAACTTTTATTGAAAATGTCAAAATAGTTAGTTTATTGGGATTGGCTGACTGATGGTTAGCTATGCATGATCAGACGATTTTATTATTCATCGAAACGTGCAAACAAATGAGTACATACTTATGCCAAAATTACAACAATGTTTTGTCCCATCAGTTTGATTGCCAATAAAATGGTAAAAGTTACGATATATGAAAAACAAGTCAACAAGAAAAATTTATTCTAACGTTGAGGCGAATTTTCGATACGCACTAATTGATCGAACTCAATGTTTTATAATGCATTTACATATGATGATCGTAACATTGAAGATCCATATGTATTAACTTAGCTAGCCACTAACACGAATAAACTCAATAGACGAAAGAATCCGTGCGAACACAAATATATGCATATACGAAGTGGTGGGCGTATAAATGGTAGAATAAATGGTATGCACGGCCAGGGAAACGTGTGAGAGAAGAGACATACCAACGGATGGACTTAAAACTGGATAAATATATGGAAACTTGAGCTTTCAATGAGGTAGACATATGAGGTAATGCAAAAATAAATCTACAATCAGAAGGACAAATCGGGTAAATGATTTTTGAACATACAGAAGTGATTTGTTCACTACGTCAAGGTGTTCGGGTTGCTACATGCTGAACTGAGCAAGAAGTTTGCTTCGCAGTACTTCAGGCCGGATTTTGTTATCACAATTATAAAGAAAGTACAAAGACAGGCCAATGTGAGGATACTTGACTTATGAGACTCACATAGGAATGCGTAAAGGTAAGCACACCAAGAGATGCATTTTCATGCAAAATGACGTCCGCGACGTAGGAGCTTATATGCTAAATCAAAAAATCGATCTTCTCTAAGGCGTATTTTCGAGTATTGTGCATGGAATGCCAAAATAAATATATTCGCTGTTGGTGATGGTTATGAACGGTAACGAAGGCTGCATTTTTAAGTACAACAACTTGAAGTGGTAGCAAAAAGTCTGCCTGTATTTAACAACGTTACACACCAACAACAAACCAAACATTAAGCGACCAAAGAAGTAATTTGCATACGTCGCTTTGGTATTTACTATCTGGTGGAAAAGACAAAAACAAAAGCAAAATAAAAAAAAAAAGAAATTCAAACAGCAACGCACAACCCTGGCAAAGTTATTTGCTCATAAATGCTACCGATTGGCATGATATCATAAAGCATATGTACATATGCACACATACTCACGTGCACACACTCTTTCGCACTTTTACACAATCTCTGACGATTTTAAATAATTCATCAAGAGACATCGCAAAAAGAACGAACAGCAAGGAAAAGAAAGAAAGAAACAGTAGACGAAGGAAACGTTGCGCTTATCAATCAACAATTTTTACACAGCCAAGGCATTATCAAGCTTGTTTATTATGCAATCAGCGTATCGGTGCTGCGTGCCTGTGTGTGTGTGCCTAAGTGTGTGTGCGTACGTATGTGTGTGTGTGTGTGTGTGTCTACCTGTTAAATAAAAATATTTTCTTTATAAATATTGACATAACAAATATTTAAAGGAAGCGCAGAGAGAAGCGAAGAAAGAAAGAGTAAAGTGACGATATTACAAATATTTCATATTACGGTTTATTGCAGGTGGTTTCGCTGGATATCTTATGGAACAGCCAAAAGGAACTGTTCTTTTCTGAACACGTACACCAGATAACGCATTATATATACACATGCATGTAAAGAAAGAAAAAAAATATAGTACGACTCTACAAAAAAAGAAAGAAATTATATATAACTTAGTGTGAATATTTTAATACTAACACAATGGCTTCGCGTACAGCGTAAGCGAGAAAAGTTTCCAATGCATTACATGTATTATATGACATAGTTTATTCGTTATAGATAAATATATATATATATATAGGAACAGATTACTTGATTTCAATAATATTTCAATGATAACAAAGTTATGAATATTCAGATTTCAGAGAATTATTGAACCTTGATCTTACGTAACTCCTACTAGTAAACTAAATACTTTAGATAGATTTCGATACTTGGGTGTGGATATGTAGATAATCGAATTCTTATTGCAAAAAATTCAGCAGACATAATTCACTTATGAACTATTGCCGCTTTAGGAAGCCGGTTAAATGTAACAGATTTTATGACTAACTAAGTAGATTTTGGTTTCTCTGATCAATGCTCAGAAATTTTTACAATGTATTTATATATATATATGATACACGAATCCAAAAGACGTTATTTGGAATCAGTTGACCCTTTCATGATCATTCTATTAGTAAGTTATTTACCACACTTGTTAGATCCTCATTGGAGAGTTTCGTGGCAGCGTGGCTGCTGAGCTACAGATGCTGTGTCGATCAGACTTAAGTTTTTCCAAATTTGCTTTGCTTCCCTTTGCCACCTTATGAGATTCGTCTTAAATTTGTTTACCTTCCTTGTTTGGAGAATATAAGTAGCTAATTAGACGTCTCGTTTGTTATAAAAATTTAACCGCGGAGAGTGTAATCCGCCGATTTAATTGGACGAAATTGACGAAGTTCATACCCCCGTAACCTGTAATTATGCACTCATTAGGCTGCGCACTCCGCATTTTAATGATCAATTTTGTTGTTGTTGCTATAGGTTGCTACGGTTGAGGAACTCTGTAACATTGTAACTTGGATGGGATTATTTTGACGGGATACGGGATTTCATTAGTATATTCGGGAGTTTTCTCGGATACCGAATACTGGCATATATTTTACATCTATAGGCTTGTATATGTGATAAATTTAATCAACTCTGATGTATAGACATTGGATAAATGATTCAAGTGGAATTTATTTTGTGAATATATTTTTTTCTTTTATTCATTCTGAATTAGTTGTACAGCAAGTAATGTAACTAATTTTAATCTGTTTAAATAATAAAAGTAATAATAATTCACTGCATAAAACGTTAAGGAAAACCTTATGCACATATCTGTTGTTTTTTCTATACGAATTCTGAAGTCAAAAAAAGCGACATTCAAATATATTAACAAAATAGGTCATGTCCAGTGCTCTAAGCACACGTCAAAGATTCTACGCGAAGAAGAAGCAACTTGAACAAAAACTTCTAATAATTAGGAGTAAAACCAAAAAATTATTCACTCTGTGGTAAAAGTAAAGTTTAGACTGGTTATAAACCTCTAATTTTAAATTGATTTAGATCAGATATCCCGCCATTACCGTAGATTGGTGGTATATTCATTCTGCCGCAAAACCAACCAGCATTCTTCAAGGACTTCTTAAGCATATTTCACACTTTTTATTAATATCAAATTCCGCAGCGATCTAAGCATGCAGGTCTGCACGTCTGTTCGTTTTTCCGTGGGCGCTAGAACACTTCCCGGCCGCAAAAATTAATATATCGAGGTCATATTTCGAAAAGTTATTAGAAGTTTTGACAGACAAAACGGTCTAAGCATAGGCCTGCAGGGCAACGTACATTTAGAACCTCTCTGTTTCCGAAAGGAAAATAATTTCGGTTTTTTTCGTAAACTACGACAGATGTAATTCCTCGTTTCCACGTATATTCTGCAAGTGATTCTCCTATAACTGCAAAGAAATGGAAAAAATCATCTACATCCATCATCAACATCACCCATCATCATCGAGATTTCATTTTTTTTTTTTTTTTTTTGTTTTGTAAGAGATAAAGGTGTTGGGCATAAAAGATTCGGCCAAAGCCGAATATAATTCACTTGTGTTTTTATTATGCTATTTTCTGCTACTTAAGCATATGGTGACTCGTAATATTAGCATGTCGCTGATCCGAATCAAAGCTTGACTGTGTATCTCTTTCAGCGCTAATTGCGTGCAGAAATTTCAAATGACAAAGCGTTGTCTTAAATCTGATAATTTTAAAGAAATGTAAACTGTTAAAAAAATGCAAAGCATTTTGATCCACCATGTACGGGATGTGTCTTACTTAAATATTAAGGGCAGAATTGTTGTTTAGCATTAAAATATTGTTTGCTGTTGGCTTGGACGACTTGTTACAAATATGTTACTTAATTAGAGGCCAATAAAACTCATTAAAAACACATCCGCTTCACGATATAAAACCTAAATCTTGAACTTTAATTCTTTGTACGGAATTTTTAATAAATTAATTTAAAAAAGTATTCTTGGTATTTACACTGCCGGCATATTAATGCCGCCGTAAAGCAATAGTGGGTTCTTGTTGAAATAAAAAAAGTAAGCAAAAAGAAAAAAATCATTCATTTTTTTTACGACCGCCATCACCATCACAACCATGATGACTTGGTGTCGCCACAAAGAAAGCGGCTTTAAGCTTTGAAGTTTAGCTTAACATTAAAGCTTTCTTTGAAAATAAAAAAATAAAAAAAATACGGACGTAAATATTTATGATTAGTTTGAGAGAAGTTCAGCGTGTTACCAAACAGTTCATTGACTCAAAGGATTATTATTTTTTTTTTTTTTCAAAATTTATATTAAAAATTTTTCTTTATATTATTTTACTTCTCTTCCAGCAAATAATGGTTTCGCGCCGGAAAATATTGTCACGTTCTAGAGATGATCTAAATTTGGATCAGACATTTAGTCCGCAAGAAGAAGAAGAAGATGTTTGGTATCAAAAAGAAAAATTATATAAAGTGAGTACCAGAAAAAATATCTTAACTAAATACTAAGAAAAAAAAAAACAAACGAATAAAAAGTAATTCAAAAGAAAAGGGAGAAGGAAAAATGGAATATTTATGTTTGATAGAAATTAATGCAAATATTTTACGTAAATCATGTAATTCAAATCAGATATGTAGCATAATCAGATCTGAGGTCGTAGTAATCATCTGATAATGACGGATGAGAACGCTTCCCCCCTATGATAGTATAATCTAATTCAATCATATCACAATTGTCGAATTGATTAGAAATATTGCCTAATGACGGGATACTGAATAACGATAGTATCCGGACTGCGACAAATAATTTTTTTTTGTGTTATACAACCAATCACTCATTCGTGTAACACGTCAACTGCCAAAAGGAAGAGAGAGAAGAGAAGGAAATAAGGAGTTGGTGGCCACAGTCCTAATGGATAAGTGCTATGCTCTCACCGATTGGGCACTCAATGTAGTGACAACTGAAGAAAACTCTAAAGAACTTGAAATAGCGATATGTAAAGCTTTTATTCATTAGGGAGCCCACATGCTTATATGGCGAATCGGAGAAACTTGTGCAGGACGGAAAAGGATACTATATAACAAAATGGCAAATATCAGGTGGATTCTTGAGTGAATTATGCAAAGTAGATAAGGCTACGGACTGCGGACTTTGCACGATAGCATTATACGTTATGGCTGATTGTTGGTTAATGCAATAGTAGGGATAGAAATTAATTTGGATCTTGGTGCAACTCGTCTAGCATCACCAGGATCCTCAGGGCCCTTTTCCGTAGCAAGTGGTGAGGAAAATTTTCCTACCTATTCCATATGCTATTTCGTAGGCTGCATATTTTTGAAACTACCTGTCATTTATAAATAAGAATATTATCCTCTATCCCAAAATGTATTAATATTTTTTTGGACGTTGTAAGAATGCATCCATGCCTATTATAAAATACTTACTCTTTACGGTGCATGCATGTCCGCATTTATTTACCAGGCACTCAAGGGTTTTGTTTAGCGGGCACGGTGATGCTTAGAAAGATTAGTAAGTAAGGACGGAAGGCAGAGGGGATTAGTATTTGTATAGATTGCTCCTTGTGTTGTTCGTGGTGTTGAGAATAAAAGCAGCTTTTACAGCTTCAAAGCTTATGCTTCAAAGCATTTGTAAAAAATCATTTAAAATTCTAAATCATTAATGTACAGCGCGATAAATAGGCAAAACCGACTTTTGAACACCACCACTTTGAATCACCACTTTGCCTAATACAATATTTAACCTATTGTCGTAACAAAATACTGAAACTAGTGTTCCATCTCACCTTGTAAAGGTTTAATTTTCATAAGCGCACTAATCTAGAAGACGTCAAGTGCCACAATCGAAAGTATAAATACTTGTTTCGTCAAAAAACTTATTAACTTTCAGTTATTAAAGTAAATAAATGAGACGATGCTGTACAAATAAAGGCTTAGTCTTTACGGAAATCCCTATAAGGTAGGGTGAGCTCTGTGCATTTACTTATCAAATTACTGGTTTCGATGCATTTACTTATCGAACTACCGGTTTCGATCGTTTTTATTCAACAAATCCAAAAAATTAAATGCTTTCGCCATAGGAAGGCTTACTTTTTCACAAGGGATGGGTAAGCAAGAAATAAAAGTAAGACCATAGGTGATGCCTTTATATGTCAAACTACTATTCTATGCCAATGTTCATTATCAAATACGAAAACGTAAATCTCCATGCAAAGCACTGGCTTATCTTTTATGGCAACTCTTGAACGGAAGAAAGTTTCAAAAATAGACGCAAAGGTTTAAAATTTAACAAACTATTGTAATCCTATTTTTTCTTTTTTATATTACAGGGAATTAGGTTCAAAGAATTCTATCATTTGATCCAAGTTGTCCGTCCCTATCCTTCTAGTATGCCAAAATGCTAGTTTTTAAACGATTTTAGTCCGAAGATGGTAAATTTTTTTCAAATGACGAATTTTCCATATTGGGGCAGCGTAGGTAGGGTAACCGTATAAACGCTCCGATCCATTCCATTTCGAATACCTTTCGTCGTTGGGCCAAAACAAACCAGTGTCCGGAATTTTGTAAAAATATCTCAAGCCTTGTGACCTGTAGATTGAACACAGAAATATATGGTCAGACACAAGAAGGACGCACTGGCCGACAAAATTCGAATGTGATTTTTTGTCGATCAAAAAGTGCATTCATTGAAATTTGCAACATTTGTAAAAGTAACAGTAATGACCGATCGCAAAATGTGAAGGATAAGTCATCAGTGTCTCTAAAACAAAATTCAGCTTTCACAAGCCTTCAGGAACTGAGGTTAATAAAAATCTGCATAACTGCAGAGGGGGGAAAATCTATAGGCGGTACAAGTAGCTGCAATGTCACTCGAGGCTGCGGCTTATATCTCCTTAATGCATACACAGCTTTACTTGTATCATATAAAACCTAACGGTTTATAATGTAATTGAGCCGTTAACAACGTTTTCATTTTATTTATTTATTTAATTTTTTTTTTTTTTGGTTATTCGTGACTGTACCATAACTAAGCAAGAATACGTGTGTAGACAACACAAAGGTTTATTATGCATTTGTTGTGCTTTTGGTGGTCACGTCAACATTGTACGCACATTTTAAAAATGGTGTCAAGAATCGTACGTATGCGTGCTAAGTGTTTAATGTAAAAAGAAAAAAAAAACATACTAAATTAGGTCAATTGTTTTTTGCTTTTTTTTTTATGTGCATTTATTTAAAACACAAAATGTTGAATATTCACTTAAAATGTATATTCGTAACACTTAAGAATAGATGGCTTTTTCGGTATGTCTTTCAATTTTCTACCAAAATTCCTAATATAAAAGAAAAAAACAAAAGGACACACTATTGTGAGTCAACATTAAAACCATTACAATATCCTATAGTTGTTCATATCAAAAGTTTTCAAAATAAGGCGTTATATAGAAAGTGATCGAAAAAGTGGTCGGAACCAAACCATTTGGTGTATGTCCTTCCAATTTCCCAATTTCTTTCCAATTGGGAAGAAGGCCGAACACAAGCAAACGATGTTGACAGACGGACAGACAAATTTAAATCGAAATGAAAAATAATTCCAAATCGATCGATACAATAAAAAGTGCATCCATCCCCCTTTTGCGTGTTCCGTACATTCGTACAAATTTAATATACTTTCATATTACAAATGGTGTACGATATAAAAACATTTCAAGCAGTTAAAGACAAAAAAAATTTTATGAAAAAGTTTTTGTAAAAATTTAAAAAGCTCCAAAGTATTTATTCGACACTAAAACGCCTACATTTATAAAAACCATTAAGCCATAGAAAATTCGACGATACCATTATATGGTTTTCTTTGTCTGTTTAACGTCGTGTATGCCCTTGCCATAGTCACAAAGGTGACCTTCCACTACTAGAGATGATTCTAAGCTGCAGACCATAAGCTGAAGATTTGAGAGAAGCGCGTAATCAACCGCCTGTTGTAATTTTTGACATTGACTCTCATATAATACATTCAGTTGTAGCTTCTATGACTATATTTAGGATAACATTTCAAATTTCTATGTTATTAGGTAACAAATTAAAATCTGTAACAGCAGTCTATATCACTTTAAGAGGATTCATTTTATTATTTAATTATTTATTCGGGCGTTGCAAACGTAATACATCAATTTATCGATAAGCAGGCGGTGTTGCGTGTACAAATTGCATTAAATAGAATTTCAACTAAAGTTACTCGATTGTACAACATTTTTAAAGTTGCTTTATATAAGAAAGTTGCAAATACAACAAGTAAAGGCATTATAGTGGGCTATGGCCCACCCTTAAATACCCCACACTATTCTGCTTCAACTCTTTCAACATTTTCAATAACCAACGACCGATATACCAAATTCCATTAAAATATCTTAAAAATTGCGATCTTTAGATTGTTGTTAGGGCAGACAAGCTTAAATCGATTCGAAAACATTTTCTGACGAGTTTATCTCAACTCCTTCTGCTTATTATATACTTGAGCAATATATCTTTATACCATAAGTGGCGTAGGGTATGAAAAAAGAAAATATGTTAACTTCTTCTCAAAAATTAATTATCAATAAATGAAAAATCTAAAAACAACATTCTTGACGTAAATATTTTATAAGAGAACATGTTAACCTTTTCTTTATTATTACAACAAAATATCATATCATATAAATATATGTATAAGTGTACTGTGGGTGTGTATGTGGATGTATAACGATTTTAAATTTCATTTAACTTGTTTTTTTTTTTTTTTTTTTTTTTTTTTCTTTTATAAAACAACAACTCTTGATGTCATTGTAAAGTAAAACTTGTTCAACTACATAGAATATAAGTTTATATAGATATGTACGCATATAGTAAATACATGCGCATGCTTGTTTAAGACGAGCTCTTGTTTAATACAAGAACTCGTCAGATAATACAGAGGAAAAGTACGAAGAAGACTCAGTAGACGATACGATATGAGTAGAATTGCTTAGTTATGTATTTTTTGTTGTTTGTTTTTTTATTATTATTTATTTGTTTTTTTTATTTAAATGTTAACTAAAGTAATAAAATTATAATGAAAAGCTTATCATTAAAAATGAACACACACATAGGCGCACATATATACCGATAGGAATGTATTCAAATCATGTTCCATAGCCGTGACATATTTGTTCGTGTGTTTATGCTTGTACTTATTTAGTTTTCTTTTTTGTCTTTAGTTTTAGTTATATAATGACGCCCTAGATGAACTTAAAAATAGTTTCCATTTAAAATATTTATACTTTAAAAAGTATATATATTTCGTATACATAAGCGGTTAAAGATAAAGTTTTTTTTAAGAATTTCTTCAAAGCCAATATTTTTGTTTCAAACTGAATAGACTTTAAAACGTTCGTTCCTCTCTTATTTAATGCTGTGATCAATCCATTTAAATACTGCATTGTGCATGGTGCAATTCTATGTTAAATCATGAGTTCCTACCAGCGTTACGAGTCAATTGCATGAAGCTATTTGCCTAACTTATGATTAGGTAACTTGCGGCAATTACTGCCGCACAATGTACTGAATCCCATCTCTTTGGTTGTTCGGGTCTTCGAACGCTTAATTCGCCTCATCTAATTCTATCTGGTTTCTCGCTAGTGTCGAAACTTAAGAAACCCCTCGTAAATGCAATCTTTCTGACTAAGACAGCGCTTCAGAACATACTCAAAATATTCACCTTTTTGAATGAAAGTAGCAATAGAAGTAGAAGGTATTAAAATTTGACACCAGATATTAGTGGGGGTTTCGTTTCGTTTGAATAAGTCCGCAGGGGTTGAATGGAAAGTCTTGCTATATTCTGACACTAAGATGATAGGGCGACTAAACGGATCAACACAATAACCGATCGAATTTTTTTACATTCCATGCAACAACTAATTTTTCATTTTTTTCAAACCACCTTCATACGTAACATTGTATGTAATAGAACACGAATCGTCCTTTATATCCTATGAGTACTTATGCTTATGCAGCGATTATGTCAGATTTAAGTAAGGTTTGCACCTTGTAAAAATGTATATTTTAAAGACCATATAATGTTTGCGGGTCTTCAACTAAAACTTTATCAAAAATATTAAACTTGATCTAAAATTTTCCCTTTTTCTTCTATCAGTTGATCTTTAGTAAGAGAAAACGCGATCTCACTTTTGTTGAGGCGGTTTTCTGCCAACCCATAGTTAGGTTAATAATTAATTATCCGATTGAAGCTACTTGCAGTGTAAACCCATAGACGTTCCAAGGCAGTAAACAAAGCGGGATTTTGAAGCGCATCTCGCTAAAGATTGAGTTGCTATGAATTTTATTATAATAACGGCTTCGTTACGCTTTATACAGAATTCCCAATACGACGTTCCGTGAATCTTATCCAAAATATTTATAAATGATGCCAAGTTTTTTATTTATAGGTGGAAACAATCATGTCAAAAAAATGTTATTTATGTAACCGTTCTTATAGAATTCGGATAAAGAACAACGACGAAAGCCAGATAGAACTTTGTACACAATTAGTATGTCTATCGTGAGTTCACTTTCCTAAAGTCATTTCTTTCATTATAATCAACAATAAGTAAAAGTAATGTAAAGAAACTCCTTAATAAAAAAGAATGAAAAAGAAGAAGAAGAAGAAAGTTTTAATAAAAATATTCGCCAATTAAGTTTCTAATAAAAGTTTTTAGTGTTACAACTCACCTTTGATATTTTTTTAGTACACAAAATTTTTAACTGCCTGGGGTCGCTTTACTCTTCGCGAATTTTTTCGTATTTAGAGTCAACCTCCTTTTGTGCTTCGTTTTTTTTATGATAACACCTTTTTTGTTAACTGTTGGCACGGCTGCCTTTACTCTTAAAGCAAACCTTGGCATCTTCTATGCAAAGTATTAGCAGGGCTCGGTACAAGATACGCCAACGTCTAGTCCACTGCCGAAAAATCAAACGAAAACAATTTTTTAATGATCCAGCGCCGTTGATTCTCGGAACAAATGTATAAACAATGATCTGTAATACTAGCACAGCAGAGAAGGTCAAAGACAAAAAGTTGTTTCACGAAACCTGAAAGATATCAGTTGGTTTTCAATCAGCAAATGTAGGTCATACAAACGGAACGACAAAATAACTACGATACCATCGGTTAATCTAGGAAATCATTTAATGATCGATATAAAATAATCAGTTGCTTCTTGTTTACTTAAATCAGCGAAGGCATGTTACTCCGTATTAATAACAGTGTACAGGTAGGACTTTCACACAGCACTTGGCACTTTTTCTTGCGGGGGGAGCTTTTACGTATGTTATGTTGCAGTTGCCAAGCATTGTATGCTTCTATTACTATTAAGTATTTCAATGAAGAAAGCGTCCATTGTACGTTAGTTTAATTTCGGAATATATTTATATATATTTATATATAAAATAACATAAGTCAATTAATGATGGATATAAAAACAATCGCCCTAAGTCGAATTTAT
Source organism: Glossina fuscipes (assembly GCF_014805625.2). NCBI lineage: Eukaryota > Metazoa > Arthropoda > Insecta > Diptera > Glossinidae > Glossina > Glossina fuscipes. The sequence continues at coordinate 2,489,714 of NW_023998490.1, read as the reverse complement.
ATTCTCTATTGCTTGTTCTTCATTATAAAATAATTTCAAACATTACTTGATAAATTAACAACAAATATTTAGTTTAATATTTTTTTTTTTTTTTCTAATTTCTTGCAAACAAAAAAAAAGTTGTTGAACTTTTAATAGTCACGATTTTTTGTTCATCGCATGAAATGACTTTGCAGCACTATAGAAGACTTACAAAAGAGTGTCTAGTTTTATGTCTGTATGTTTGTATGCTTGGCTGCCTACCTGCATATGAATGCATGCATTTACTTATCTTGTCTAGTATGAGTACACTGTCATATGCCCTCAGCGGCAGATGCGCCTGCCTTGTATACTACATAATATTGACATTTACTGTCTGTAATTAAAAGAGAGAAAAATAAGCGAAAAAGGAGCTTGCGTTTAAGAACTCAAAGCAATAAAAACATATTTTGTAATCTTTGCAAAATACACATGTGCATATCTGTAAAGCTACGGTATTTGTGTGCTTATTGTAACATATTGCATCAAGCATCTACCGTAATGTGTTATAAACTTATCAATTTAATATTAATAGATAAAATAAAATAAATAAGATAAAATGAAATGAAAACTGTTTTGAAATGAAAACAAGCAAAAACGTTATAGTTTGGCAAGCTAGACCAGTAAATACCCTGCTTCACTTCGCCTGGTAAAATTATACCCAACGCCACTTGTGGCCCTATTAAGTTGTGGCTTATTAAGTTACTGCGATCGTAAGTAATAGGCGGAAGAGCTTAAAATAAAGCCTTTTATTACGCCGCTTGATTCAGAATCATTATGTGAGTTGATCTAAGCCGGTCTATCTCTCTGTCTGTTTGATATCTGTCCATTATGTAGATTTGTGTTCAAGCTACACGTCGCATTTTGTAAAATATTTCAATGAAATTTGGTACAGTGACGTGCTTTTTTACCCAAGTCCGAACCCTCTTGAAAAGCGTTCGAATCGGTCCGCATTCTTTTCGAGAAATTTCCAAATCTGAACTTATTTTCATGTAACATTATTTTTAACATAAAATGCTATCTGAGAAGTAACCCGAAAAGTGATCTGATCCAATCCATTATCAGAAAGGTTCGTTCTTGGAATAAAACATCTTATCAAATTTCATCAAAATATCACAATTGCAAGCCGTATATTGACCACAACATTACATGGCCAGACCTAAGACGGATAAACAAACAAGCTTAAATCCATTCAGGAAGTGGTTATGAATTGGCCGAATAATTAATCTTAGACTTCCCTGGGTGTTATGCAAATCGCATGTAAAAATTTATTATACCCACAACTGGTGTAGGGTGTAATTAAATTTTTTTAACATAATTGCTCTTTGACTTTGAACTTTCCAACTTGAAATTTATGAAATAGAAAATATACTACATTGTACATACATTGTGCATAGATGATGAGTATAGCAGCATGGCTCGGCATTGAACGAAGAAGACTTATAAACCTTTTATAAACACCGCTCTTCACCATAGGTGGCCGGAGCGGTTGCTCAGGTAATTGGTCTTCTGTTTTGGCAGTTTATTACCGTATTACTGAAGATCTCTTCAATTTCCTTTCCTGCATGTCAGAATTCCAGAGAATTCGTTTTTAAGTTTCGTTTAAAGTCATTTTCTACAAAAGTAAATGGTTTAACCGAAAAAGAAGCACTCGCGCCAAAAAATCTCGCATTTGATACAATTATTCTTCTCCATGCAATGATAGGTTCCTGTATATAATTGACATTGCCAGCGTTTTTCGTAATCAGTTAATTTTTTCATTTTCGCAATATTGCTTTCCAAATCGGTCGTTCATCCTACTGTATCTTATTTACCAAATCAATCACACTTGAACACGTGAAATTCCACGAGTCTGACAATTACAAGATGAAGATTTGAGAAGATCAAGCAACTTATTGATCGCATTCGTAGCATAAAATACAATAACTTACCTCCTGATGTAATATCAATTAACAGAATCTTCTTGTAAAGAACATTTCCAGAACAAGATTGAAACGCTTCTGTCGCGGTCTAAATTACGGTCTAAACTCTTTATATTGTGTTGTACATAAAAGATATGCAATTTTGCCAACTTGCCTCTAAAATGCCATTACGGCGCTGAGGTCATAATTAAAGTGAATAGTAAATCTTTATGTGCAATAGAGTCTGAATAATAAAAGAGGAAATCAAATCAAAGATTGAAATCAAATTTCGAAATTCTAGTTACCATAATTTTTATGAGCTACGACAACTATTCTATTGTATATGTATTTCGCAGCAATTCATTCATATCTCGATATCGATGGAACGAGTTGCTCTTATGTCTGGCAACACTTTCATTTTAAGAAATTCCGGGCCCCGTAATAAGCAATCTATACCAATCAGGGCAAACTTTAAAGGCACTTGGTCTTTTCAGTACTTCTCACATAAAGAGAAACAAAAACGAAAGTTTTATTCGACCTGTAAATACTCATTCAGCTTATATCAAATGCTTAAAAGTCGTTTCTTTTTTGGATCCGAGTAGCGACGAACTAATCATTTTTAAAATATGCAACATTTTAGACTTGGGAAACACAGAAATTGTGTCGAATGGATGCAGAAACATACAGACCTTTTCTTGTGGGCGATATGTTCGCATATCGAACAAACAGACTCTCAAATTTAGTTCCGCTTTCTGCATTCTTCTCTTCTCTTCTTGCTGGTACTTCATAGTACTAATGACGGGGAATACAAGTGCCATAGAGTAGCGGTAATTCGCTTTCCGAAGCATTTGAGGAATTCCTTTTTTTTCTCATTGCTTAACACAATGGCAATCGAAAGCACACAGACAGACATCTTACACGCAGTGAAAAAAAAAAAAAAACAGTTTCCTCTAGACATAGTCGAAGATAAAATGCTAACTATTACAATAGTTAGTGATTGTTCGACCGGAAATTTTATATCGATGTTGATTACACGTATTCATCTAAAAAAACAAAAAAATTAGAAAAAAAATCGACTTCTGATTTTTCTCGAAACATTTCTTTTTATACATCTTTTCAATAGCTATTTTTCCTCCTTCACAATTATCTCTCTCAGGTATACTACACTTGGGCCAACTCTTTTCTCAATCTGTGGAGCACTTCTACTATGAGCTTTTTCGCATGGCCTTGAGCTCCGTCCTGATGGATACGGTAACTAAGGTACGATTACGTTGTTATATTTGAACTAAAAACGTGTGCTGGAGCACTGTCATGGTGCAATACCCATAACCGATTCCGCAAAAAAATTGCATTGCATGAGGCATATACTGACATTCGCACCAGCTTCTGTAATAGTGATCGCTTATATCGATTCCTGGGTCGTCCAGGGCGAGTATCGTCACTAACATCTTCTCGACCTTCTTCGAAGAATCTGTAGCATTTATGAACACTTTTTTTTGCTCAAAGTAAGCTCACCAAATGCCAAAGTCAACGCTACAAGTGCGTAGGAGCACTTAAAGACGTCCAGCCATCACATTAAAAATGCAAAATGAGTGATGATTTCGACATACGTTGGGTAGCTGTGTATCAACATACCAAAAAAAAAAAAAAAAAAAAAAAAAAAAATTGAAAATCGGTTGCCTGTAGCCCATGAAATTTGAAAAGATATCTTTTTTTGAACACACCTCATACTTTTTAAAGGAGTTTTTGGTAGAGATGAAATAAGTACCGGAGATTGTGGACGCATGGTTTAGTTGCAACATTTTTATACCCTTCATCGAAGGATGAGAGTTATATTCATTTTCTCAAAACGTTTGCAACGCCCAAAAGGAAGCATCAGAGACCCCACAAGTTTATATATTCTTGGTCAGCATCAAACTCTAATTCGATTTAACCATGCCCGCCTACCTATCTGTGTAATGTCTGGTTGTAAACATTTTTCTGGCATTTCCTGAAACTATCGACTTCAAATCTGGTAGAAGCATTGGCAGCTCTTGCAAGCAGGTTTTGACACATTGAATATGGGCCAAATCGGTCAAAGGTTACGCCCCTCGCACCACATAAACTGAGAAAACCGCATTTTTCAAAAGGAATGAAAAAGTTATTCTTGCTCACTAGTCATAAACCATAAATATATAAAAATTTGAACGAAATTTGTTCTATGGGCGACGAATTAGTATCTGTACAAATTCGGAAACAATTGACCACGCCTACCCAACGTTATAGTGTATCAACATTTTTCTTTCAGTACTTTTGTAAGCCGCAGAAACACTTGGCCAGTTACAAATTTGGAATATGCTTAAACATGTCCGTCTGGTTAGTGTCTATCTGTCTGTCTGCAGCTGTATAGTATTCGTGGTGTCCGTAAAGAAATCGCCTACAAATTGCTTTGCCAAGGACACGCCTACAACTCGCACACGTCTATGCGACGAAAACTTTTATTTTGAAAATAGAAAAAATCAGCCGCGCCCACCCCATCGAATATAATTTTCTTACTTGTTGGGATTGTTTTAGTGTTTCAAGCATTCGGAACAGTTTTGTTTAGCACCTCACGTCAATCACATCTATTTGCATAGAAGCTAAGCATGAAGCTAAGCTTTTTATTCCGCTATGTAAGCCTTCATTAGAATTAAATTGAAGAAGTTGAAGAAGTCCTTATTTCTCAACTAAAATTTGATTTTTGCTACTTTTTGGCCATTAGTGGAAATATGGTAAGGGAATTGACTTGAAATCGTTTACTCATATCTAACAAAGGCTACGTTATCTCCAGCTTTGACCTTAATAGCCATAATAATCAAATCGACAATCGATTTTTTTCGTTTGTCGTCTTCTATTATAAATTCCATTACTTAATGAAGTTAATAGTGGGACCTCCTTCTACAACGTAAGATAATTTTACAAATCACTTTCCTTCGGTCTCATCACACTAATCACCCACTTATCTGTACAAAATTCAATAAATTATTGCATTTATCTTTGAATGAGTCAGGTATGAGTCCCTTTAAATGTTAACAAACATATATATAATTGATGTTAGCGAAGTAAAAAGTTCATCTTTAATATTTTATAAATTATATATTAAAAGCAAACTTTGACATTTCCTTTTTTTTCTTGTATGTGATAGACATTTATATTTGACGTTTGTTATTTTATGATTGAGAAATCTTCTTAAGCGCAACAATGATATTTGTACACTCATCAGAATAAGATGAAAAACAGAAAAAAAATTATATTCACACAGTCGTCAATTTCAACATTAGGTAAAGAAGATGAGTTGCTGATGGTAAATCTTTGATATAAAAAAAAAAAAAAAAAAAAAAAATTGAATTATAAAAAAGAGTGAGTTTCGTTTATTTCTATATGTATATATACATGGAGGCTGCTGTGTGAGAAAATGTTTGCGTAAAATATATAGAAAACTTTTTTTATATTTTAGTCGCATTATAAAAAATTTCTTAATATGAATAGTTCAGAACATAAGCCAAAATGAATGAATAACAAATGGAAGTTTTTTGAATTTTGGTTTTTCCTTCATTCCCTTATTCCTTTATTATTTCTCTTTCATACTATTTATTTCTAATTTTTTTGTTTGATTTTATTGTTATAAATATTTTTTTTTATATTTTTATATATTTTTTTTTATTTTCTATTCCATTGATATGTTTTTGAAGAAAATAATAATATATATATATATATGTATTAACATCAAACTGGCTTTTTTGCATTGTGGTTGTTATTATTTTTGCTATAATAGTTGCAAATCTTGTTGTTTTCGTATCAAATATTTTGCAATAAACGAAAGTTGTTTTCTGTTATGCGGTCTACATTCAATTACATTGCACTATATCGATACGAACATGAAAACTTACAAACATGTTTCAATCTACATTGGTATGTATGTCTACATGCGCGTAAACGCTAAAACTAGTCTAAAGGCTTATTTCATTACACCGTGTTGGCGTCTAATATTTATCAGTTAAGACCAGTTATTTTCGTTAACAAAATTAATTTTTGTTATATCTTTTCATACTTACTTACCGACGAGCAGAGACGCTATACGAAATTTTTTAATTTAACTTTTCGTATTCCATTCGAAATGCATTCGAGAAAACATTTCATAGGTTGCAAAGAATTGTGATAAGCGAGAGTTTCTACAATGTGTTTTATTTCATTTTTGATCGTGCATCCGTCCGTCGTTGATTGTTATGCTGGGTATTTCTTTGAAGGGAATTCTGGAAAAACAAAGCAATTTTTGACCCATCATCCGGCCGCCACTCGACCCGTAGTACGACTACATACTTTCTTGGCATCACTCTCTAAATTAATTCATTTACAAGCATGTCCATAATAGTTCAAAAACTGGAAAAAAAAGTTTCTAGAAGAGCAAAGCAATTTCTGCACGCATAAAATGAGGCAGGATTCGATTAAAACTAGTTGCTAAGTGAATAGAACCCATAGTTGGATCATTGCCACTGTACTAGGAAATCATTTTAGGGCCAATGCACTATACATTTTTCACTTTAGACTTTCCATTTGCCGGCAACATTTTAACTGCGTAATATGCAGAGGACATAGGAATCCTAATTTCATCTAGCGATCGCATAATGCTTAGCAATTCTTATCAAATTGACTAATTTATGAACAATCTCAACTTAACCTAAGATATTAATGCTGTTTATACAAGAATAACCTCAAACTTATTTAGTCTTACGGCAGATAAATGTGGATAATAGCCGGTAAATTTTAATATCGAAATACTTCTAAAATATCGATCGAAAACTCTTCGTCCCATTTTTACTTCTCCGTGGCTCGTCAGCTGCAAGACTGTCCGGGGTGAGCTGCATTTGCCTTCTATTAAAAACCGAATTCCATGCCTTTGTGCAAAATATCTTGTCACAGAGAGTAATTAAGTAAATCGTTTGCCAATATCTCTTCTGGATGAATGCAACGAGTTAAGACGATTGGAAAGACATCATATACTGGATCTTCTATTTATAAATTAATTTATTTATGTTCGTTTAATTACTTTTTATTGTTTCTTTTTACTCATTTAAACAGCATATCTGTGTTGTTATATTGTTCCGATTGGAGAGCAATAACCTCTGTTAATAAAAAAAAAGTGATGGATTTCGTTTTGTGGCATTTATTCGACTCAAACTCTTGCTTAAGTTTTCCTTTAAGCCGATGATTAATCCACGGAAAACCTGCTAGCAATTCTCGCACTTCCCACGTGGGTACAATCAATCTGTAGGAATATTGCTCGCCGGATCTAACGCTGTAGTTGTCAAATTGAACGCACAGAAGCACCGATCTCTCTTTCATTTCTTGCCCACATGAAAGCTGTCGCCGGGTTGAAGTGTACAGGAAACATGGCGCGTATAGTATGACTGGTCATCTAAAAAATTTCTCAAACCATCTTCTTTCGAAGGAATTGTATATTCTTTAAGAAAAAAAGTAATTACTCAAAAGAGATTCGATTCAAAAAATTCGTTAGAAAATTTTACAAAATATAGAAACGCTAGCCTATGCCCGAAGTTCCTGATACTTTCCTGTGACGGCGCTCAAAGGGCTTACGTTCTCTTTTCAGCAAAAAGCAATTTACGATTGCACATTAAGAGCAAATAAAGAACTTGCGAAGTTCGATATATTATTGAAGAAGAAGGCTGAACCTTAAACACAACTGTCAATGAGAGCACCGCAATCGTAAGAAGAGAGAAAACATTGGCTTGACCTTACGCAGTTTGCGTGGAAAAACTTTACTATCTTTCGAATACAGCAAATAAAACTGTTCGACAAAGAAATGAGAGTTTTGCGATATTGTTTTCAAGCGATAGTCGAGTCATTTTTCAGAAATTAGCGAAGAGCCACTTATAGCTAATTTTGGGAACGGCCTATGATAGATCTTTCTGAATAGATTCAAGCCCTTCCGTCCGTCCGTCCGTCCGTCTGCCTGATGTCTGTGGTTACATCCGTAATTGTGAAGATATCCGGGCGAAACTTAATGCACTGAAGGGGTTTAGTAAGACAACGCACTTTATTAAAAATGAATTGGATCGGACCACTTATTAAACCAATCGCCGCCTCATTTTGAAAAAAACAGTTATATAACCGACATTGCAATTTTCAAAATTGCTCGGCAAAGATCACTGAGTAGTAATGTTTCAACCCAGTAGACTGATATGAAAAATTTGTACCGATTACGCTAGTTTCTTGAACCGTTTGTCTTAAAGCCATTTCTACGAAATTCGACGTTTGTACTGCAAAAAAGGCTACTTCGGATCATGTCCATTGTTCTGATCTGTTGTTTGGACACCCTCTCATATAAGATCACTAAAGAAAGTTAGTGTAGTATTGAATGGCAATATTTAGAGGTGAATAGTAACAAGAACTTTAACAAACTCATACAAGATGTTTGGCAGGGACACATCACTTTACGTTGCAGGTTCCCTACCATTGAAGAAGGAGAAGAATATAAGGTATAATTTTTTATTATTATTATCGCGCAATTATCGTGCAAATGTACGACGAATACTATTTGACGAAGGAATGCAGATAACCTAATAATCAGCCTTGCGCGACTATGTGGTTTTTATTTGTTGCTTGATTCAATTTCATCAACTGCTGACTGTAAACGCACGCATCGACTGTTTAACTTTGCAAAGATAGTGAATACTTCTGTGTTATCTTAACGAGGTAGGGGGTCTCTTCAAAGCTCCTCAATTGGTCAATTGATGTAAAAACAAAGAATAGCCTAAACAAAAGCGAACATAACCTGATAAAAATCTCCATCGTCTCCCCCAATTAACAGTCTTATTACCCTCTGATTAGAATAAGAGTTCGACTCATCAGACATATAGCATCGCTATAAGCTTAAGCGAAATTCTAAACGCGAATCTCTGGAAGTAACGTAACAAAATATTGGTTCAATGTACATGCATGCAATGAGCTTAAATCATCCTCAATCCTAGAGATTCTAGAGAAAAATGTTTTACACGAAAAGTTTTCTTCTTAAGTCTTTTATTTTAAACGTTCACCGCTTTAAGGTGAATCAGTCAAGTGTGATGATGCAACTTGACTGCATAGATTTTTGCTGTTTGCATTGCTTTTCTAACATTTCAAACAACAGCCTTGAGGCGATGTTTCTTTTAAATTTTGTTACAGAAAATTAGTTTTCATAAAAAAGAAAAAAGCGAGAAAAACTTAAATAAAAACAATTGCAAATGAAGCCGTAATAATAGTAAAAGTGAAGCGAACAAATGCACATACGATATGCAAATTTATGTACATACCATCCAACGTAATGTTTTAAAGTTATTTAACATGAAATTAAAAAAAAAAAAAAAAAAAAAAAAGCACAAAGAGATACACAAGGCCGTTCACTTTAAATACACGTATAATAAAAATCAATGGAAAATAAAAGAAACTCAAAAAAAATATATTTAAGAATATATTTTATGCGCATATTTTCTTATTAACTTTTTTGTTACGGTTTTGTACAACAACAAACTTTATATTTTTGCATTTAAAGTGCATTTCTTGGTTACAGCAACAAAGATTACCTTTTAATGTTTATACTTATATTTATTTCGGAGTTTTGCAATTATACCGAGAGTTTAGCAAGTTTATTAAATGCTTATAAAGCACGAAACGGCCAATCAAAGACCTCATTCATACACTATAAATAATTTCAATGAGCATTAAGAGTGAAATAGTGATTTTAATCGGCTATCGAGCTCTTTGATGCAAGTGATATGCAATATAATGCTCGTTGGTCAGCGCGTCTCTATATACACCTACAAAGATTATTATGGCTACTGTCTTGTAACGTGTATTTTTAATGAAGATATGCAGAGCAAGAACGCGGAAAACATAACAAAAAGGGAAGATGCAGTTTTATGCAAAGCCACCAACGCAACAAAAAATAAGCGACGTTAAGGGCCAACATGCTAAAGAAAAGTCTATCAGTCTTCATTATTTTTTTCTGGATGGTACAGGAAGTAATAAATATAATAGTATATAATAAAAAAAAATAAATAAATATATAAATAGAATATAATAACAAAAAATGGCAACATCGTCCCAAATTCCCCCGGGAGGAAACTTTAACATAAAGAACTCTAAAGCATGCAGTGTGCCGGATACGTAAATATGAAACCAGAGTTTGGTCATAAATGATCTTAACACGGCCATTCCACGGTCTGTAGAGGATATACATGTCCGAGGTTTTTCATAGCTGACATATCTAGCAACAGTTAGCAATCCTATTACTAACATATATCGCATGGCTGGAATACTTTTTCTAACGACGTCAAGACCTTTGGCCAAACAAAAAGCATTCGTCGAGAGCATTTTCTCTTTGCCGTAACGATACTTAAGAAAATACTCCTTGCATCAAATGATAAGACATGAAAATTGGATCTATTTTGAGGGTTCCAGCCAAAATATTCAACGATACATTCGGGCGTAGGCAGCAAAACGATATTCTTTGTTCGAAGGGACTGGACGATGTCTCCAGCGGTTTAATGTGAGTACCTGTATAGAAGCTTGACCGCGCTATGCCCGCTAGTGCATGAGTGGTTTTTCCGAGCCCCAGCCAAAAGAAGCTCGTTTACGTAGTGTTATATGGAAACAGCGCCCCTGACCCCGTGGAGCTTAAATTTAGGCTATATAGCCTTCAGCATTACCTTATATGACCGCAGTCACACTTCCATTTGGATCTACCATACCATCCCTGTTAGTCAAATCGAAACTATTCTCTCTCAAGGCACACCGACGAAGCCTGTTCCCTGCTCTCGCATACTAATCTACTTCTCCGTAATTGCATACCGCTGCAGTTAGTTTATATTTCCTTCATAGTAACCATCTATTGGAAGAAAAAGTGCTCTTATAACGAAAACGAAACATCTTCCAGTGCACCTTTTAGCAATCGATGAGAAAAACCTGTTGCCCATTTACAGATAGTCAAGCCTTAAATTTTTCTTCGCCGCCCAATGTCCGTTACACAGGATCACCAGGTTGAGGAGAGAATTTCAACACATCCATTAAACTTAATTTATCATTCTGTAAAATCGGACCAATGGGGTCTGCTGTCTGCTGTTGAAATGGTTTGTTGAAATGGTTTATGCCAACACCGCCAAGAGCAGTTAATCAATTTGAAATGTTCGCTTTTCAAAAAACGAATGATGTGTCAGAAAACGTAACGTAACATGTACCCATCTTCCCGTCCATGGACAAAATTGATTCGCGATGCATTACATGCTCCCAGCCGGGAAGTGCTAGTCTAGGTGGCTTGCTCACCGAACTCGAGTCATTTCGATTACCACGTGGTTTTATCGATGAGACACGCACTCGCTCGGTAGCGCTCCCCTTTCGGAGAAAAAGTACGAAATCTACGGCTCGACGACCGGATTGCCTTAAAGGATCAATAGTTTTGTTTTTGACATGACATCCACAAATTGTTAGAGAGGTACAAAAAATTTATAGATAGCGTTAGGCAATACTTTGGGTAGGATATGTTTTATCATTTTCATGCAGTAAAAGTGCATTTTCTGTAACTGGTCCAGCTATGAATTAAAGTAATATATAAAAATTGCTTAATATTCGTGTCTGTATCTAGAAGAAGAGGTTATCCTTTTTTAATATAGTATATTTAAATTAGCTCATCCAAGCAAGTGACATCCCCCTCCTCCGCCCTGCTCCGCCGCTTATCACAAATAAATTCGCCTTTTAAGGTATTGTGAAAAGTGTTTGCTTGAAACTGTGGAATTATGCTGTTTGACGCTTTGAAAAATCGTATTTTAAGAACTTGTAAAATGTATAGGTTTTTTTTTTCTATTCGTAAAAATTATATTTAGTCTTTGTTATAAAGAAAGCTGCTACGTTCGACACACAGAAATAACAGTACAAGGTCTTTAAATTAGTTTTATGTATTTTTTAATACTTTATATTATCTCTTCTTCTTGTTCTTCTTCCACTTTAACGACCTGAATTCATTCATCTTCGTACAGGCGGCGTATTGCTTAGTAGTCGACGCATACGCGAGAGTACCAAGGTTCAATTCCTCTCCCGGGGTACGATTGCGCTTTATTCATCTTCACGTTTCACGTATTACTTTTACATAGGCCTCTCGTTCCCGATGCGACGCATTTGTGTCCACCTTCTTAAATAATTCATTATAGGAAGTGTGTTGTGTTAAGGGGGGGATAACATCACTACAACAGCGTAAAACGAGCATATTTTTTAAAAACATTCTTAAAAATAGACGGAAAGATAACAGAATACCAATGTTCAAAGGATTTGACTGAAACCTCTCGATTCATATACAATTAAACGGTGCGTCGACAAGAAGTCTTTAATATGAAGGATGGCATAGTATGCAAATTCGAATTAACCCAAAAGCTCTTAAACTTTATGTCCGTGGGTAGACAAGTAAGCAGATTTTAAATATATCGTGTTTTGTACGAAGCACGATTATTAGACTGGAATTTTTAACAATTCTTGGCCAAAATATTGATTAATAACTAAGGTTTAAATTAACTTATAAAAAATTCATCACTTATTACACTCTGGAATGGGATTTTAAGGATCGTGTAAAAAATTCGAAAAAGAGATAAAGAATGAAGAAGGTCGTGTTTTGCAAAAAAACACGCGTTTAACGTTTTAACTATCCGCAATAGCGCGGTACAATTAGTTGCATGAAAGTTTTCTATCATTTAAAATTTTTTGTTAACAAGTTGTTTTTCTATAACTTATGAGAATCCTGAAAATAATTAATTTTGCTTATAGATGAAATTAATTTATTCATCCAAACAAGCTGCATATAACCATCAAATATTATACACAGACTAGATATAACATATTTTTATATCACGTCCTGCCTCACTTGCGCTACAGGATACACCCCAATCGATCTAAGCTTGTCTGCCCGTCCGTCCATTTGATGTCTATCCATGAAATGTTGTATTCACCCTATAAATGACAATGATGAGCTGTGGCCGACTGTAATGTTTTTACTTGTTTGATTTTGAATTATATAAATATATGGGAAACATCTTCAAAAGATAAAAGATAAGATAAGACTATGCGAGCATAAGCTTTGATTCGTTTCATGGCCTATAAAGAAATTATTAAATATGAGATTAGGTTTCCTCAATGCATCCCTGCCTTCAATTTTATCCTCAATTGGCTACTTCCCATCTTAGATATGACTTTACTTTTCGACAATGTGACTGTGAGTAGTATGTAAGTATATTAATACATAATTACATAAAAACTTTATAAACATTTCCTTTCTTTTATTGTTACTTGTCAGTTTAAAATAAACTAAAACAAGTAAGAAAATTGTACTTGGCCGCAAGCGAGTCGTTTGCACCCATCAACGCCTAATAATTATCAGTATTATGTAGACCTTGTATGGTCTCTCAACCTTCTACAATATAAGAAGTCCCAGAATATGAAGAAGTCCGAGAACGTTCATACCCTTTCATCAATTTGTCTCAATTCCAAAGCCAATGAGAGGCTTAAATCGAATTGGAATTGTTGCTTTACAGGATTTAGAAGGTGCTTTCAAGCTGAAAGTACCTTATAGCCACTATTTGTTAAGATCACGGTTAATAGATTATTTAAGTAAACGAAAAAAAAAAAAAAAATTATTTTAATTTTAATTTTATTTCTTTTATGTTTTAGGAGCATATTCAAGAAGTCTTGGATAAATGGACTCAAATCGATGACGAAATTTGGGCAAAGGTCATTGTCTTTGAGCGTAATCGTCGTGTTGCCAAAGCTTATGCGCGAGCCCCAGTCTTAACTATTAATGGTTCTGACGATGGTTTTGATGGCATGAGGTGAGTTCTAGCTGTTATTGTATTTTATATGCATATATGAACGCCTGCATATATGCACGTATAAATCCATGCATGTATATGCATATGTTAAACACACACATATATGCATATACACATGAAAAAATATATATATATATAAAATATTAATATGTAAAAAGTAGATGTAATTTTATTTGAATAATCATCGTTTAATTTACTATCAATTCTACATAGACTTATAAAACATCCTTGACCTAGTGACCATATTATGGTCAATTATTTATGCTTTAAATCGCAACAAAGATCGCATAACCACACGAAACATATAATAACACATAGTATACTTGATTATGTAAAGTTTAAGTAAAAACCTCAATAATAAATGGCATAACGCGTTTCTTTTAATGCATGTGATTCGCAAACTTCCATCTCAAACATGTATGCATTTAGTGCCAATACATTAAATGATGATAAGCATATCTTATTGGATAAAGCGAGATATTTTTGCAAAACTATGATGATAATGATAATGATGATGATGATGATGATGATGATGATGATGATGATGACGAAAAATAATGTTATTATAATAATAATAAGATAGCAAAAACAATGCTCATTCTATCTTCTGTTCTCAATATTTTCATATGAACCGTAAGAAAATGTATTAAATGCAAGTGTTGCAATCAAGCACTAGATGTTCCAGTGATCATATGAAGTTTTAATGAAATTATGAATACGATTTTTGATTGATGCCATTGATTGATTGAACTTTCGTCTTTCAAAACTGTCGTCAAGTTCTTAATGAAATACCCTAAGTTCCATAAAATGAGAAAAGCAAGAAAGAACTAAGGCTCAAAATGCTTTGATATAGATAAGTAAAAAATCTTAATATTTGCAGTTCAGAGGATGATCGATGTACTTCAGTTTTCAGTTGAAGTAGCTAAACTTCGCCCCTTCCCTTATATATATTTTTCTAGTTCCCTAGTTTCAACACACACATATGTTCGCTCTTCGAGCCACTTTTACAAGGACGTAACTTTCGAGCTAAGTTACGGACAAAACCAATATACCCGCTCTTTGAGTGATCGCTGTACAACCATCCAACATTGAAAGAAGGTGCATTAAATCCTAGCATAAGTATATTTCTGATTAGCGTACAATTCCGAGACGACTTAGTCACATCCGCTTAAATGGGATTCTTACCGTCAGATTTTGACTACAAACCTACAACTTGGCACACCTTTGATGACCACTGGCCTGTGTTCAATAGAGACCATAGGCAAAGACCGTATAATGGCAAAGTGTTGAGAAGAGATTGAAAACTTTATTATTTTCGCTAAAAGAAAAACTTTGTGATAATTTTCCCAAAAGATGTCTTTATAGCCACATAGTTTTGGGGACCACTAACCCTACCATATCAAAAATCAAGCACCTTAAAGCGAAATGTCCGCAGATTTGAAAAGACACTTTTCTGCCGTTAGTTAGTTGAATCATAGTTAAAAATTCATTACAGTTTACAACGTCATCTTCAATAAAAACCTCGAAGCTTTGACAACAAGTTTATAGTGCTTGTGGCTGCGATGATTTTTCTAAACCAGCAAAGCGAAAACGATTTGCTCCTTTCCGTTCTGAAAACTTCAATGTTAAAGACACCCCGCCCTCTGATTAGTTAACCGCTGATAATGTCGACGAAATTAAGGAAACTCGGTTGGGAAGTTTTATTGCGTTTATAATAAGACCTGACTATTTTGCTTCCTGTATTACCTTGTCGTCATAAAAATTAAAAATTAGACTTTACAGCCTTATAAAGGCTTACTTCCCATGAGGACCCTTATATATGTTGAGGCTTGAAAAGTGCACACGCGTTTGACTTCAATATCGAAATACTCGTATGGACCAACTTTCACCATGAAATGTTAAAAAGTTAGACCTTTGTAAGCCCATATGAAGATTTACGTAGAAACGGTTAAATGGGAGGAGGTCCAGAAAACTCTTCCATCCAATCCAAATTTTTTGCCTCAACTTACAATGGCGCAACACTACTCCTCACCGATTTTATCGGGCGAGGTTTTCGTGACTGCGCAAAACCACTTCAGTATGTACCAAATTCCATCAACACAAGCAGATAAACAGATTTGATCCGATTCAGAATCTTTTTCTGTATCGGACGGAACAACAACGAACATTCTTTGTATTGCAATGCAGTCAGTGTCCACGAAGAGCCCCAAAGCACAACACAGTTTGCTTACCTTTTTTTTTTCTTCTTTTCGTATTACTTTAGGAAACTTCTTTGGCAAAAAATGTTTGGAAGAAACAAAACATATTCAATTTAGATATTATTTTGAAATATTTCGTTCAAGTGCTTTGAAATTTGATTATTAATAAATACAATAAATTCTTGCAAAACTTCGAGGCGAACACTTGTTCTCTTCTCGACGAACGTGTAACTTAGAGATTGCATAAAAGTATGACGGAAATAAGAAGAATTAACGACGATTACAATGACCTCGTCACGTTTGACTTTCGCGTTAGTTTTTCTTCTTCGTCTTCTAGATAAAGACTTTTAAAAAATGCTTTAATTTAAAAGTATACTAATGTTATATTATGTTTGTTGACTGATGGTAGTTACTTAGCATATGGAACGGAGTGTAAAAGTAGTGCTTTAAGCGCATGACTATGCTAAAAAAAGAGTTCGAATACTAGAGTTAGCACTTATTGGGTTAAATAAAATAGAAACGTTAAAACATTCAAATGTTAAAACATTTAAAATCATTTTGTCTTGAAGTCTGACTGCATCGACTCTTACTAGCTTTAGTGGTAATTTTTCTTTTTCTATCTAAATGTTAAGGAGCGGAATACACAATTATTTGAAAAAAAAATTTTTTTTTTTTTAATTACATAGCAAGTGACATTTATGTAAGTTTGTGAATATGTTTGCTAGGCGAATGCCTGCCTGACTGCCTGCCTGCCTGCCTGATGGTATCTGAAAACAAGATGAAAACGTGCCTTAAAATTTTGTTTCCTTTTTCTGCTTCTTAGCGGCTTCTACATTCTAAGTTCGTTACAATGAACTCATAAAAACAACAGCAACAATAACAAGCAGTAGCTTTAACATTTGAAATCATTTGTAAAACACGAAATTTAAAACTATGTAATAGACACAAAACCATGATTTTAAAAATTTTTCTCATATTGTATCCGCAGAGGTTTTCATATTCGAACCTGAGAAAGAAGTAAGAGCGAGATGGTGTGCGCACAGCAACGCAATTGTGTTTTCATAATTTTCGAAATGTAGAAAGCAAAAAATAACTAAATAAAATAAATCGTGTTGACATCTTGTTTGTTATTTAAATCTTTTGTTCATTCAATATGTTTCTGACTTTTCTAAAATATCCAAGCCAGGAGAGGATGTATTCAGTTCAAATCGTATGCCCATAGCACTGATGTGTTCCTATAACAATCGGCACATACTCGTTGTGCTTATTAAGAAAAGTAATATTTTCAAAATTTACTTAACAATAAATGTAGAATTTTTTTTTTTTTGCGAACATTTTGCCAATCAATCTATTTTTCCTCTTGCAGCTAAGGCCTTGAATTGTAATAATATATTTTTACTTCATTTATGATCATTTCCTTAATAAGATATTTTCAGTTAAACTTCGTCTCGAAATTGTTATTTCAATCCATTTGAACGCCTCATTAATAATAGATTACAAAAAGGTTAATCTAAAGCCCTCTTACATATACGTATCGTAGAGTGTGGTGTTAATTTGATGACAACTGAGGACAAGCCTTGTTTGTATTTTGTGTGGCCAGGTATTGCATGTTGTTTTTGACTTGATAGCAATCTAAACAACAAAATTAATTTACATAACTACGTTTACTATAAAGAAAACACCTCCTCCATCTTTATTACTACATGTCCGCCGCAATGAAGACGAGAAAAGAGATGACTAAGAAATTCTTTTTAGAAACCACCTTCGCTTACGCATATAATAAATGCTTACAGAGAGTCAAGCTACGCATATTTTATTTAAACATACATGTATGTACATATGTAAGCAAAGAAAAATTATAATATACTGCTTAACAGTGTTGATAAAATACTACAAATAAAGGCAGTGCGGTTACTGTTCGGTACAAAGTTAAAAATAATTTACAAATAAGTGCGTATCCAAAAGACTTTAATGAATAAATATTTTTGGAATTTTTTCCAGACATAATTTCTTGCTTGTATACTGCCGTATATACATAAAAAGCAATTTTTTACTTAACGAAGCGAGGTGTCTTTTGATTAATTGGAGTCTTTTCTTATGAAATACTTACGAAAGTATTTAAGCAAAACTTCAACTCAATATTTGGTTACGTTAGATCTTAACTTTCTCCACTCTAAGACTACTTGCGCGCAGATTCTTTTGTGGAAATGAATCGGGAAACATTTGACTATAACTTGTTGTTCAAGTCAACGACCAACGGCTGTGGTTGTTTCGTACCTAACACTGAGCAAGAGTATCCCAACACTTTCTCTCTCCTCAACCATCACTTTCTACACCCCCTTCTTTCACTCTCATCCCATCTTTCTGTTGACACTACATTAAACAGAACGAGCTGATGTATTGCGTTAGAGACGCCAGTAAGCCGATCTTTAGACTGTGGTTGGACCGGTAGTCTACCTGAAGCGGAGCGCGTCAGCAGGCTAGCTGGTTTATTTGGAATTGTGCGCAAATTGAATCCGTCCTCCAACACCTCCAAAAGTACAGAAGGAAACTGTTGCGGAATATCCCGACTTTGTCATAAGTGAAACTAACTCTAAAGGGAACCAATTCTGTTAAATGAGAATATGTGGTGGAAAAAAACAGAATATGTCAAGGAAAACTGAATCAATTCTTGATCTGTCAAAGCAGGGAATGTGTCACTTCAGAGTTAGATCTTAATTGTAAAAGAGGTGGGGGAATATACTAATCGAAGGACATAGTTTAATGACATAGACATAGCTTTAGCTACATGTAAGGCTAAGATGTATAAATGTGGGGCATTTATGATATGCCCCTCCCTTTCTCGCTCTTTTGTTTTCTCTCCCTCCCCCTCTCTCTCCGCGACTTTTATGTTCTCGTCATTTTCATAGTTTCAATAAATCAATTAGATATAAGTTATAAGTTCACCCCTATCTCTTAACTTAATCTTAAAAGCTAATGCAAATTTAAGTTTACGCAGTTAATTGCTTAACTTAATTGAAAGTAAATTGACAATAAACTTAAATTCTAATTAGACTAAAATTTTATTAAGATATTAAGATAGAGAGTATACTGCGCTAATGTCGTATTTTTTGAATTAAGATACGATTAGGTCCGCCGAACTTCGTTATTAAAAGGTTAAGAGGAGAGATATAATTCAAATATTTTCGATTTTGGAAATTTTTCAATTTCAATTAGCGGAACGATTAAACCTTAAACTAATGCATTTTGATGTGCAATATCTTTTGTTTTTCCATCTGGCGCATGCGCAAATAAGGGCAAATGTTTCTCACCACATAAACAGGGTAAATAATTGTAAAATAGGAAAAATAGTAAATTTGGTTACAATCAAAAATTATTTTCAGCGCCAAGAGTATCATCCTTTATTGCTCCTAACCTATGAAGCTAATAAGCGGGAACATAGCGTGTGTGTGCTTCATACCAAGTCACTGGCAAAAAGCATTTATTTTTTACTCTTCACAAGGGAATCGTGCAAGAAAACTGTTAAATTTGTACAGCAAATATTTCGGTGGCCCAACATCTATTCCTTTCTTGCAAAAAATTTATTCCTTTTCGCACCGCATTGCTATTGCTTATCAAGTTTTTCATTAAAATTACATCACAGATATCTGTGAATACTACAAATTCTTCACTTTCAAACTTTCTGATGTAATCTAAGATCTTTTGTGACATGTCAACTATATTTTGGAATGAAGGCAATGTTATTGTTATTGTTATTATTATTATTATTATTATTATTATTCTTGTTGTTGTCGTTACTGCTATTAGTGCAATTAATTTAGCTAGAGAGATAAATTCAAAGACTAGGGCTTTATTGAGATTTGAACCCACGACCTTGAGATTTGAACCCACGACCTTTAAGTTGTTAGTAGGGATCCTTTGCCTATTCGTATAAAGTTAATGTTATTTTATATTAATTTATGAAATTTTCTTTAATTTGTATTTTCTTGTTATTTTTTTTCTCATTATTAAATACTGCTTTACAATTACCATCAGTAGCTACACTGCAACTTTATTTGAAATCACATTGAAAGGGCTTTTGAATTATGCTTGATGCTGACTACTTCTGAAGTTTGTCTATCTTATTGTCTTCTTCTTTATTTTCCTTTTAACTTATGCAAATTTCGTTAATTAAACGTGTTATTCTAAATGATTGCAAATGTTCTCTGTCCGAAGGTATCAAATTAAACAAGTCAAGCAATTTGAATTTTCCAAAAAGCTACGAGTAATGGTTAAACGATGAAAGGAGAAAACGTAGGATGAATAAACAGACTGTTTGTGACTGAATCATTATTCGCTTGTATTATCTGTTGTTAAGTGACTTCATTAATTATAGTCTACAAGATGACGCTTCTTTATTTCTTTTTTTGGTAAGCTTGCTAAGGACATAAAGGCCATATCATCCAAATAAAGTTACAAAAAAAAAAAGAAATGTTTAATCATATTAAACGTAGTTCTTCTCAATCATATAAGGAATTATTCAAAGCAATAAATTTTTGGTTATTGTTCGCATGAGTTCATATCTTCGAAGATTTACTCTTGCGGAGTAACCTTTTAATAACGTATTCTGTAAAGAGTATATAACAACACATATAAACACACCGACACACACACACACACATACACACACATACGCAGGCACAATACTACAGCAAAACTAGTTTCAATTGATATTTAAGAATTTAAATATATGTATGTGAACACTTTTACTTTTCTTTTTTGTTTTTTTCTAAAGATGTTATATTCGCACATATACACATTTACCACAATAATGAAAAGCAACTTCAACAGTAACTACACTAAAACGCTATTAAACAAGAAACGGTAAAACTTCAAAAAAAAAAAAAAAATGCGAAAAAACAATTTTAAAAGAGAAAAATGTGAAACAACACAAAGAGCTTTAAAACCAACGAAGCAGAAACCTGCTTCAAAGTACACCAGTAAATATTCGAAGATATATGTATATATGCATGTCAAGAATGGACAGACATATTGTTGGTCTTAAAACAACAAAAGCAATATAGTTGTAGTTGTAGTTATATAGAGGATTACGTATGAGTGCAACGGTTGCAAGGTCATCCACTGTTTAAAATGGGCACAAACAACAGCAGCACTTAATAACTGAGTTTTTAATGTACGCCTGCCTGTGTATGCATGAAAACACATATATTTACATTTATATATATATATATATATGTATGTATATATATAATCATGTGCATATGTACATATTTATAATAGGATATACACAGACATAATAATAATAAAACAACTGAAACTGAAACTGATATCAATAACGCCTTCCATTTGTTAAAAATTCTTGAATTAACATAAATTAATTATGTACAAGTACGTTTAAATATTTATACAAGAAACAATTATAATAAAATATATAATATTTAATAAATAGATTGCCATCCAAGCATGCATTTAAAGACAAAAATATGAAAATCTTACTTTTGTAAGGAAAACAAGGCTTGAATAAAATTTGTTAAGCAATAATACGAAGAGGATTGAAACTCGACAAAGTGTTATCTCGACAAACAAGAATGTCACAATTAATTTAACTATGGCTTTCTAAATATCTATGCTTGTCTTTTTCTGTTGTGAACTTAGGTGTCGAGGGCTTTCGCTTAAACGTTACCGGCACAAAATTTTCGTGAAAGACCGTGTTTAGAGTAGGACACAGGAATAGCCGTACGTTGTCCAAAATTGGGCAGAGTTAATTTTTATATCAAATTACTATAATGAATCAACTTTCATTATAACAAATTAAAATTTAGACTTTTCTGCCCTAAAAAGCAACAATTTTCTTGAAACTTCTTATTTAGGTTAAGATCCCAAAATATAACACGAGTTCTTAGTTCATTTTTTTTACCTTAATTACTATTATGATCTGATTTTCATCATACAGCGTTAAAAATTAGACCTTTTTTCATACGAAATTTAGTTTTCATTATAAGAAGGAGGATTGAATTAATGGCCCGAGTCGGTACAAAGTGTTCACACTAGTTTAGAATGCCGAAATATAATTACTTACCCAAAAAATGTAGAAAATTGCAATGCTTTCCATATAGCGACTTTTCAAAAAAGGGCGTTGCATGGGGAGTGGTCGAAAAAGTGGACCGCCCGAAAGCATTTTCAACACGGTTTGTCCTTGGGTCAAAACACATCAGTGTACCAAATTTCATCAAAATATCTCAAAAATTGCGAACCCAAGCTTAAACACAAATTTACATGGACAAGCAGGCTTAGAAGCATTTTCTGATTCGATCGATACAATAAAAGATGGATCCATCTCAGGCCTTTCTGCGTGTTACGTGGTACATCCGTCCAAACCTAATATACTCTATGCCACAAGTGATGTAGAGTACGAAATTGCATTGCGAGAATGGCCCCGCTTTTGCTATACCTATTCCAAAATAATGTTTTTTTCGATACTCAAATATACGCTTAATAACTTTCTCAAATATTATTACTCCCTAACCTTTCCTTCTATCCTTAAAGATATCGTCGAAAATGCGCTTTTGATTGCTGTTAAATTGTTACCCTTTAAAATATAAAAAGGTTTTCAGTATCGCGAATAGATAGTGAGAGAAATCAATATCGCCATCAAGATGGACATGTAGCAAAGTAGAAAGTATCGCACCAAGATTCAAGCCTGTATCGCTCGCCCAAGTGTCAGGCATTTTAGCCACTATACTATGCGACAACCATAAATCTATGAATTATTTCAAGTTTAAAGTGAAAGACAAAAAAAAGAAGAGCTAATGTAAAGTTTTAAATAATGAATAAAACTGACACGTTTTGTAATGTAATTTGCGTGCATTGAAAAAATTGCCTTTTTTTTATTTACAATTTTCATGCCCTACTCTTGTGATACAAGTATATATTAAGTTTGTGTGAAAGGAGTGGAGGTAGATTCATCTTTTATTATACTGAATCACTTTTCGAATTACTTTAAATTTGTCTGTCCATCTGTCCATCAACTTACAATACGCGCAATTTTTGAGATATTTTGATGAAATTTACATTACACCGGCATGTTTTGGCCCGAGATCAAATCAATGCTATTGAAAATGATTCAGATCGGATGATTTTTTCAAACGTATCCCATTTAAAACTTTATTTTGAAAAGTCCATATACGCACATAAACCGTGTTTTTTGGTGTTCTTGCTTGTTATCAATACAAAAAGGACATATGGTAACTTTACACAATTTAAAAATATTGCGGATATAATAGTACCACAATTCGAAAGCTCATCCTCACGAATGGTTGAAACGTTTTCAAAGCTACTACAGTGCCTTCAACCCTACTACTATAACATTATATTACGACTACATATCTTTTCTCCGGGTTGGAACACATATTGAATAACAACACCCTTACAGCAGAGGGATCAAAGATTTTTACATGTTTTACAAGAGATACAAAATACAACATATATTAGGAATCGCCTTTAGGCGAACATACATTTGTTATTTACTTCATTTAAAGCGGAGTAACGTTAAGAGACAGCATACAACTTCTGTTAATTACTGCTAAGCTATCAATCAGAGATATTTAAATAAATATTTTTTTTATTTTAACTGACTGAGGTAATTCAGTTGAATCTGAAAAAAGAATATGAAAGAAATATTATTCAATCGCGAACATTTTTCAATTCTTCAATGGTAATAGCAACACCTACAACCTAGCATTAAAAGTAAATGTAAATAAAAAAAAGGAAAAAAGTTTAATAAATAAATGAATAAATAAATCAACAAACATTAGCGCTCAATTTTTCATACAAAAACATGTAATATTTAAATTTAATTAAAAAGGGCAATGGGTTCGCTTTATTTTTATATTTTTACTTTTATTAACAATTTCAATAAAATTAGAAATCCGTTTCAGGAAACTTCATCTAATAATGAATAAAATGTTAAAGTTATATAATAATTACCGTTGGTATCAATTTAAGTTTTTCTTATTGCAATAATCGCCATTTATGATTAAAGTGTGCTTGAGACAGACATAAAACACTCCTTTAAAGTTTATCTAATGAAAATGTATACATTTATAGATATATATATATATATCTATGTTCATATATATGGTCATGAACATAACGTATACGCTTACAAGAAAGAATGGGTGCAGTGCAGTCCACCACTTTGACCCCACATTCTATTTCTATATATATATATATATATATATACATGTATGTGCACTCTTGAAGACTTCTATGCCGTTGCATGTATACACAAAAATCATTTAACCTAAATTTTTCAATTTTCTTTTAAATATTATTACGTTTTATAACCTTATACACCACCACCACTAACGACTAATAAATATTTGCCAATGTATAAAAATATATATTTCAACAAAACAACAGCAACAAATCATTAAATTGCAGCAATTTCATGTACGAGTTCTTGAGATCCTAAGCGGACGAAACGTATTTTATTATATACATATTACGTATATAGATAGACCATATGTCATGTGGCATATGCTGCGCAATCCATAATAGTATCTATATCACGGAAATCTATTTTTTATTATTTTCTATTCATCAACGACAGGCCGTACGTAGGCATATTAGGTTTGTTATTCGCTTCGAAATCACTTACACTTTTATGCGGAGTTATATTAAAGTTTTCATACGTTTGACATGTAAGAAATGCCTATAAATCCTGCAAATTCTAATGCATTTAAGCAAGTTTTAATCTGGACCTTTGGTCTCGTTCTGTTTGAAGGGCCCAATGATCGCAAAAAGCGAAAGAAACAAATCAGAAAACTATATTCGGTCGCGACCGAATCATTTACACCCATCACTATAACCCACAAAAAAAAAAAGACAAACTTCCAAGTTGTCTTACTCTACAATGTTGGTTCTGATTTTTTATTTTCAGAATAAAAATGTCAGAATGGTGTTCGTGTTGTATTTTATGAATACCAAGCAAAACACACGGAGAACAAAGGTGTGCATAAGCGTATGCGCGTTGTAGGTGTGTCCTTTGACCGATTTGGATCATTTTCAAATTCTTTCGTAAACTTGTACGCGATATCTTTAGTCTTAAGCTGCCACCTTGGCATTGCAAACGGTTTAACAAGAGAAATATACCCTTCACGCTTCGATAATAAACAAACGTCGTGTGGACTTTTACGTTTTTGTTCAACTTCTTCGTATCAGGGAATTGCGATTTTTAATATAGCATAGGTTTTATTGACAATTCTTAGAGAAGTTGTGTACACATTACCTTCACAGCGCTTCTTCTGGTCTTGTTCCTTTCAATATTACGATTCAACGCTCTTGACTCGACTTTGCCTCCCGCATCCCTTTTACCAATACGAAACTTCGTTATGACATTTTCATGCCAGTCCCCGTTTGACCTATGGAATGTCCCCCAAAATTTTGTTAATTTTTAGCGAAACCCCAGCTTCATCTGCAGATAAAGCCTCATGAATCTTTCCTTTCTTAAAAACTCGCTCATTTTATCAAATGTATGATTTTTGTAACCACTTATACGTTTACATATTTAGCATTATTTATATTTAACATTATAAAAAGCAGTTTATGCTTCGATGTAAAGCTTTTAGTAATAGGAAAATATTTCTTTTTTTACAAAACATAATAAAACAATTTAACAGTAAATTTAAAAGAAAAAAAATTTTCGATTCAGATAATTAAACATCGTATATATTATTCTGCAAACATGAATCAATTGGAAAATGGTCAAGAAATGTTCAAAAAAAAAGCTTTAAAGTGCTCCTTGCGATTTAATTAATTTTCAATAAATAATTTCTCTCGCGTCACATATTATGTTATGTTATGGAATTCTCGTGCCAGTGGCAGAAAGGTATTCCAGAAATCAGTAATGCTGCTCAGTTTCTAACAATTTCGATTAATCGATAATTGCTTCCGGAAAGTCCTTCGACACATTTTTCATAATCCCTTTTAAAACTTGCCATGAGACAGGTCCAAGTTAATTATACCCTATATGAAAATGGTTGTGGCGAATCTGAAACTTTCTTCAAGGCGTGAACTCCGCTCGCAAAATCAAGCTCAAAGCAATTGTCCTCACAGACAGTCTATCAGTCATAAAATCTATTTAAATTCTAGTTGAAACATCAGTAACGAATACCTTCGTGCCGTGCGAAGATAAAATTAAAAAATATTGTATATTAAGTGGTATCGGTTTCTTAGCAAATGGGCAAACTGAGGTCGCAACCGAATCTCCAGCTTCCGTAGCAGTAATTGCAGATAGCACAATCGAGAAAATAGTTCTTAACGAGTTAACTGGTTATACAGAGTATATGTAATATGAAGTTAAGTTATAATAAAACTGAAAACACTATAGTGCCAACCAGTACCTACCGCACACCACTTCGTTCATTACAATTGTTCATTTGACAACTTTTCAAAATAAGTCTCCATAAATGGTGAATGATCGAAAAAGTGCTAATAGTGCGCATCCTTGGTCCAAAATACCAAGTTTCGATCAAACACAAAAATATGAGACGGACAGAGAGATACGCGAACTTTGATCGAAATCACTTTTCGAATCGATGGATCGAATAAATCTAAATTACTTCCGTGCTCCTTCCTGTCTACCTTAAATGTTGGACACATCCGCACAAACTCTTGTACCACAACTGGTGGAGTGTACAAAAGTGAAAAAGAAAAACTAACGGAAATCATCGACAGCACTACACTAATATACATTAGCCATAATTTTTTTTCATCGCTATTTCGAAACAACTTCGAAAAACCGCAAGAGGGGCACTTTTGCAAAAATCCGCCCTCGTAAAAAACAAATCTGATAATTTTAGCAGCTTGTGCTTATCTTACTTTAAATCCAAAACTTACTTCTTTGAGGTTAACGAATTATAATAATCATAATAATGATAATAGAATTAATAGAAAATTAAACTAATGGATGATATAAAATGTCTCCGCGGTTTTTGGGTCTTCTTTTGATCTTCTCTCTGATGTCATGTGGTTGATGTTTAGTGCCTCCGCTATTATCTGACAGCTCGCGCACCGTCGTTTATCGACTTTTCCGTGAGTGGCCGGCCAGAGCGAGGTTTTCACTTTTTTATAGTAAAAAAGCATCACATCGTGTATTTCTTCAAACATTGCACTCGCAACTTGTTACACAAGCAAAGATGTAGAAACCTATCGGCACAAAAAATGTAAGCTTTTAAGTACATGTTCGTTTAAGACAGTCAGGTGAGGCAACAACAGGATCTAGTGGCAAGAAACAGTGGAGACCTTTTATATCACCCATTATATCACCTATCTATCACTTATCTCAAAAGTATTTGCTTAAAGTTTAAAAATTTTTCATTTACAACTTTCGACCGATATTAATTTAAAAACAAGTGAGAGAGAGAGTTATATTCGGCGAGGGCCGAATCTCGCATACCCACCACTATTGGAACGTCCATCATAATTAAATTGTAACTAACACATTTTATCGCGTTCTACACTACTCCTTTCATTTGATACCTATAACGAAAGTATTTTAAGAAAACATTTATCCACTAAACCGTGACATCTACCACAATCAATGTAGAATTAACACATATAGCTTCTCGCATTCTATTCTCCAAGTCCTTTTATTTGACGCTCTCATATCAAGGGTATTCCAACGAAAAAATTAGTTCCTTACGTCGTGACGTCCGAGGTATTCAATTTGAAACTAACCCACTTAGCTATTCGTATTCTACCCTCCAGATTATATTATTTGATACCCATATCGCTAGTATTATTAAGAAAAAATTAATCACGGGGTCTACCATACTTATTTTAAAGTTAACCCATTTTTAGGCAGATAACATACCTTTCTTCATTTGAGGAATATACTAAATAGTTTTAAACATTCTGTCTTGTTTGCGTTATGGTAAATAAGCATAAAACCCCAAAAATGTGAAAAAAAAAATAAATAAAATTTAATCGCTTGTAAAGCAGTCTGTGGCCATGGCCGATTTTTTCCATTTTGGACGTAAAGAATAGAGGGTTTTGTAAAGTAAATGTGGAAAATTGTAGTCTTATCATTT
Source organism: Glossina fuscipes (assembly GCF_014805625.2). Classification (NCBI taxonomy): domain Eukaryota; kingdom Metazoa; phylum Arthropoda; class Insecta; order Diptera; family Glossinidae; genus Glossina; species Glossina fuscipes. The sequence goes on along the minus strand of NW_023998490.1, from coordinate 2,461,623 downwards.
TTATGACATTTGAATAGCGAGCAAATTTTTGTTAAGAGAAGCAGAGTTGCGTTCAATTTACGCTCCACTGCGGGCATATGCTACAACCAATGTGACCCATTTTCAATACAAAGAAACCGCCATGCAAAACCTTCCAATGTTTCTACCAAATTTGAAGTCATTTTTGCGACCAGGGGAGCGCCAAAAACAAACACCACACAAACACAAAGACCCTGCTTTCCCCCATCGTTCAGTGGTGGGTATAAAAATAGGTAGCAATAACGTTTAAAAGATAATATGCTTTATGTTAAAAAAAACTTGAATAAATTTATGAAAATAATTTTTTGCCTTATTTTCTTAATTTAATAAATGAAAGAATCGGCTTATGCGGTTTCGATAATCCAATGCGTGATCAAAAAACGGAAGAACTAAAAAAACACATTGGTCAGGTAAGCTAAAATTTTAAATTAATTTTACAACTCAATTTTTAGAATATCTTTTGCAATGTCAGAGAGAGGTAACACTTCAGATATCTAAAACGACAAAATTTGAAACATTCGTAAAAAAAGCTCTGCTACACCCCACCGCGTTTTGTCCAAGCAGTCGGAACTACTTCAGAAGTCACTATGTAGAACACTTTCAATATTTCTCGAAGGCTATTATATTAGGCCTTCTAGCCTTCTTGATCGTCATTATTTCGCGCAAAACCTAGTCCTAGTCCTGTGGCAAAGCTGTTCGAAAATACAAAGTTTGGTACTAATTTTAACGCTCGCTTTTAATTGCAAACTCCGAAGAAATAGCAAAGCGTTAGAAACTATAAGCCAGATAGATACCTGTAATGGTTGAATACACACCATGTATTGCCCGCAGTTATACTGCGACGTCTCTTATTGAAAATCTATAGGACGACAGCGATCAACCTTTCTCAGTCCAATGTCGACTATGCGTCGACATCGTATTTCTTTCATCAACTCTTACGTTCTAGACGCTAGATCCGCCATTATATTATTGAAAATTACTAAATGTTTTTCTTTTAAATGCACTTCTTACACGTTTTATGTAAATTAATTATGAATTAAGTGCAAGGTAAAGAGAATATTGGGACTGTAAAGGATTATGATCAAATTACTATATAAACAAAACTTTCATTACAACAGAAGTGTATTGTAGGCGTAAAATCAAAGCCGCTCATAAGCATTAAAATCAAATTAAACCCGTAAGATCGATCATTATACGCTCTACACAACGTCGCTTAATACAATTCTTCGGATACTTTCGTCATAAAATACTAAAATTTCTACCTTGTTGCCTTCGAAAGGATTATTACGGATAAGAATCCTTTTATAATCGAGAAATAGCACACGAATCGACGCGATTTGAAGTGAAGCTTTGGCATTTACATGGTAATCGGTCTGAGAAGTAAATCCATTTGGTAAAAATTTAACAAAATACCATATTTGTCACTCTATTATTCTGGAACGATATTTATCTTTTTCTCATCACATATGCAATTTATAATCTATTCAAAAAGATAGTAAGTAAATGGTACGATGACCAAAATAACAGAGACTATTGTGTTGCTCCACAACACTGCAGACATAATGTTTAAATAAATAAAAGAGACTTAATATGGCAAAAATTAAACCTTGTTGTCATATAAATGCATATTTTTTTTTTTATAAGAGAGGGAGTTAAAAACTATTCCCATCTCAATCATTATTCTCCACAATCAATCGATTTTGGTGAAGGCATATTACATGAGCATGTGAAGCAACCACAAAGGTAGTCCAACTGCATGCGTTTCCAATAACGTTCTTCTTTAGCTCAAAAAATGCCATGGTACCAAATTTGATCATCGAAATATATCGAAAGCTGACACAAATTACACGGTCAGACGGACGGAGGAACACATCGGTTAAGAAATTGAATTTGACTCGAATGGCTTAATGAAATGTGTGTCTATCTTAAGCGACTCAAAGAGTTGCAGACGTCCATAGAAATTTGATCTATCCTCCGCACAAATGATGTGGGTTATGCTTATTACTATGCTTGTGCCTAACATCGATTAGCTAGGGTGCACGGGTTATTTCGCTTCCTCCGTACCACTTGGAAGAAGGCAAAGCGGATCTCAGTTAGTTCATTCGTGTGTCCGTCGTATTGAAAAACTAAAATACAAGTTGCATATTATTTTTTGCTATCGATTCAATACCATTCAGGAAAAATCATGGCTATGTTAAAAAGCTAAATAACTAAAGCATAAAAACCAATTTCCATTCAAAGCCCACTCACTACCTGCGCTGTAGCTGTGAAGAGATAAATTATTTTTCTAAATTCTTCTTTGCAAACGTGTTTGAAATTGCCGTAATATCAAACCGTTAAATGTCAATATAAATGAAAATGAAAATGCAATGCATATGCAATAGCAACAACTTTATGAACCTAATTGTTGTTTTTCAATAATCGCATTTACAAGAAAGATGGGTTTGTTACTTAAGTCTTTTGTTTTTTCTTTTTATATTCCACTCAAAGGGTGTCAAAATAAAAATGGACGACGCTGGCAATATACTGATAAGACGTTACGCGAAAAGTAATGTGTATGTCAAAAGTACAGCCAGCCATCCAAATGAGGAAACTTCCATTGGTGCCGATATCCTAAAGTTACCCAATCAAGCTCTCGAAAATGAGAAAATAGTCAAAGTGAGTTGAAATAGATTAATAGTGAAAAACAAGAAATGAGAACAAAAGCAACAATAAGAGCAACAAATGAAAATTATTTTATTCTTTTATTCACAAGTTATTTGATATGAAAAAGTTCCAATCGAATGTGAATCGTGAGTTGCGACGCGCCTATCCAGATCGTCGACGTTTAGAAACGCAATGTCTATCAGCGGTAGCTTTTGTGAAATCAGAAAATGACATACTCGAGTGTCCCATATGGGTTCTCATTGTAAATGTTGTAGCCATGGATATGCTGAAAAGCAAATTGCCACCAGGTAATTGCAGTTTTAATGTGAGAAGTGAACTTAAATAAAATGAAATAAAACATGAAAAAAAAGAGAAAAACAATCCATAGAAATAAAAGTAGATTTCTAGGTGATCTACACAACAACTCTTGCTTCTTTTTTGTTACCATTAATGAGTAAATACGTATATATTGCGATGATTTTCTCGTTATATATATGTGAAAATGTGTATACAATGGCAAGAAAATAAGAAAAAAGAAGAAATACAAGAACAAGTCAAGGCTAATATGTTATTGTTTATTAATGGCAATCAATTGCTATGCATGGATATGGGGTATAGAAGCAGAAGGTTGCAAAAAAAAAAAAAAAAAAACGAACAACATGTTGAACAATGATGTTTTAAGAATAGCTTAAGTTTTCCTTTTCTGTTTTCCATTTTTATTTTTATTTTTTTTTTTTTTTTTTGTTTGCTGATTTTCGTCTTTGCAAAAATTTCATAAAAAGCTTTCATTTTCAAATGTCAAACTTTCAGATGAAAACGAAATGGTCGCGTCCCGCAATTGTTGTGTCAATATGTTAACGAAAACGATATATAAATTTGCATTTTACAGGCTAGAAATGCCGCTTATCATAACTCTATTGAATAATTTCCATGCTGGACTAGAAATTCTAGAATCTGTGAATCTATGAAAAATGTCAACAATCGTGGCAATAAAACGCACAATTCAAACAATGCGTACTTACGCGCGTACTTTGCGCAGCCATTCTGCATTCTGCATTCTTTTCTGTTCTGCCTTATGCATAGATGGCAATAATAATTGATTTATTTCGTTCGTTTCGTAATAGCGCAACGTTCGATGGTGGATATTAAGAATCGTCCTCGCATACCGATACCCGATGAAGATCCTTACAGTGTGGCTGGCAACGGCAGCGGTGGCAGTATGATGTCCATACATAGTGGTCAAACGCCACAAACGCAACAAACAACATCACAACAACAACAACAGCAACAACAACAGCAACAACAACAACAGCAACAAAACACTGGCGGTGGCATGCATTTGAATAATGGCAACAGTATTATGGTGAATGGTAGCGGTCATGTGGCAGCTACTAGAGAACAATTGCTAATGCAAACACAACAATTGGCACACAAACGTAGCGAGAAACCACCAAAATTACCACCCAGAGATAATAGCAATTATGGACTTGAACCCAAGGTAAGCTGATTTATATTTATGTTCCGAAAACGATTGCAAAAATTTGCAAGAAAATGTAATTCTTTACACTTAATGAGAGACTTGAAAATGTAATGATTTAGATAAAGGCTTTCAACGGTTTACACTCGTAACTTATGCTTATAACGTTTACGAATGTCTATCAAGTCCAGCGCTACATACAAGGACAGCATCTTAGATTTCTTAAAAAAATTTCTAAAAATTCTCCTCCTTCGGATACGAACAGCAAACACTTATTGATACTTATAGGGCATTGAATTTTTATTTATTGTTTCCAGGTCTAATACACATCTTGATCATATTGATGTTTCTGAATTATTTTGTCAGGCAAAAAATTGATGGCTTTTCTCCCTAAAGGTTGGCCTTAGAGCAAAGAGTGTAACTTTGATTTTGTGAAGCTTATCCGACCATTTTATAGCGCATGTGAAAGTCGAGAGTGCATCTCATTTCTCACGGTTGTTGATTGACACGCCAAAATTCTAAACAAAAAGCGCTACATTTCTCAAATCCAACCTTGACCAAGGGGAGAACGCTTCGCACTCTGGTGAAAAAATACATGGTCTTCATGATGAAGACCTTCGGAAATAAGAGCAGCCGTTCCGGCTCTGAAGGTTTTAATGGTGGGGAACTCTTTCTCTCTAAGGTCGAGAACATTTTTCGAAAAATTGGGAAGCCGACTCATAACTTTATATGGTATCACAATACACACACAGAAAAAAACAGTTTTTAACTACTTGTATAAGATTGCACAAAAATAGAAAAACAACATGAACTGTTAGTGGAAAATCTAGCGAACTGAACTTCCATACGCGAATCACTGCTGAAACAAACGGAAATTGCGCAAAGACGATCTCGATCCAAAATGAATGAAATATATTGCTTTATGTTTGCTGTGAACAGCTGCCAGATGATTACTAAGATAAAGCGTTCATGGCTGATCAATAGGAAAATTGTATGCTTCCATCTCGACGGTGACAATTTACAAACAACTTTCGTCACTCGAGAAAAAATCACCGAGTCCGGCTGAAATATTTCGATGTATGTTAATGGTACAAAACCGATGCGTAGATAGGCGCGTTAAATTAATTAGTTCCGTTTTTAGCATAATTGGTTTAGATATCGCAAAGCCTTTGCCCTGATGGCATTACAAATTCTTGAGAAAAAAAGCAAAGAGTTATTCTACATGAAATTTTTATTTTATTATTTATTATTTAAATTTCTTTTAAAATGTAAGTAAATTTTTGTAAGAAAAAGACGCTATGTACTTTTTCTTCAATGATTGAATGAATGTATTTTTTTTAGCTCATTACTTTTTATAAAAAGTTGTTATTATTATCCTCCACAGGACTTGTTTCTTAAAGATATATATATAAAATGATATATTGTGTATGTATATATATACATATATATATATATGTGTACATGCATACGGAACGATTTTTTGGAAAGATTTGACATAGATCTATGAGAATCATTTTCTACATCCATTTAAGAACGTCGGTCAATGGGTCACCTTGCTTACTTAATGTGTATGATTTTATATTTAGTATTTTATTATATATTGGATATTGATGCATAGACATGCTTTTGAATTTATGAATCAAGCAATTTAGAGATTCCCATAAAGAACATTTTTAAATTTAATATTTCTTAGCAAGAATCAATCAAAGATACTATTTTGGCACGACAGCATGAAAATTTAAATAGAAAGGGATCGTTTTTCGACACCACCCCCTCCCTCTCCAGTTTATGCCAATGTACCATTAGTTGTAACGGTAGGGACCGCGAAATCAAAGAAAAATTTGTCTCTTAAAAGCACTAAAGCAGTCGTCCGACGTTTTCAAAGTCTGCATTTCACCACCGAGCTGAAGAAGCGATATTTGAACTTTCGACCAAAAAAAGCAGGACGTGTCAGACGTTATTAAGATTAGAGGATTCCTACTTGATCCATTAAGTTCTGGTCGTCCTGCTAATAAGTTGGGCTTTTATGATCGAAGGGTTTTTTAGAGCTACATTAGCAACTTAGTTCCAAAGTTTCAAAAAGGCATGAGCAAAGGAAGAGATATGATCTCAGAATTAAGTATCATAGACCAGACATGTAATACGGCGAACATTAAGTTTAAAGTCTATGCGAATAGATTATGCTAAAAGTAATCGATATGCAACATGAAATGATAATGCGTAATATATATAGCATAGGTTACCAAAATTTATCGTAGTATAAATAAAAAACGTCCCTGCAGTCCTTGTACATTTTAAAGAATTTTGTTTACGAAAAAAAAAAAACAGAAGCAAGAAAAATAGAACAAGAATCATAATCGAAATTAAAATAATTTTAATAAAAACTGCACCTGAGTTTCTTTTCCAGTTCAATATTTATCAAATACCGTTAAGTTTTTTCAATATCTGCAAAAATTTTATGAAAATAACTTTGTAAATTATAAACTCCTACAAACAAGAAGACATTTTTCTAGTATACATTAGTGCAGGTCCCAGAAGAACCGATAAAAAATTCCTTTAGCATTAGTGCAGTAAAAGGGTTAATGCAACAATTATTTGAATACAAAGCGAAAGGAGGCAGAAACCTAAGAGCTACCCCGAAGGATGATACTTGCAGTAATTTGACATATTTTATAACCTGGCATTTAGACTTCACTTATACCGAGTCTACAGCAAATTTGCTTAATGTACACATAGGTGCACGACTAAATCAAACAACTGATGAAATAGAGCAATAAAATGTAAGCTAAAATACTGCCAAGTTAACCGTCTGAGTACCAGACGGTTTTGAAAAAACACTGCCATTGCGCTGCTTGGTACTCAGACGGTTAAATACAGCTTACAGTTCACCCAATAGTGTTACGCTTAGTAAAGAAGTCAGTTTGTAGAAAAGCTGTTATAACCAAATAAATCGCACAGCAATACTTAAATTGCTTTGCATAACAGAAAATCAAAAGCGAATAACATAGCAATAAAGGTAAAAATAATTGCTTCCAATTATAACTTGTAGTAATAAAAATTAAAGATAATAATTTGGGTTTTTCAAAATTAAATTAAATAATTAAATACTATTTTCCAAGATTATATCTGCTAAACAAACTAATCGATGACTACGTATATATGATAAATAAAAAGAAATTATATAAACCCTTTTTCAAATTCTGTGCACTTTTGTATCCGCAGTTTTATCATGCTGTTTGGATCATCTACAAAGTATGCCTCTGTATAGGTATTCCTGATGTCCGTTCTTTTGGGGTCCTTTGGATCTGCAAATTACGATTTTATTCGAAATCATTTCAGCACATGAATGCTTTCTAAAATCATGAGGGAAAATAAAAGATTTTCATTTCGAAAACATTACGAAGAACGGTAGAATTGCTTCATTTAATCGTAATCCTAATCCGAAGCAATTCATTTAAGGGAAGAACTAACTAATACCCTTAATACACTGCCCAATAATCCCAATACTTTTTTTTACCTAAGATTTGATTATGAATATGATAACGATCTCCATGAATATATCAATGCAATCATGATTAGTACAAAATCAATCAACAACTTTTACATTATAATATTTGACGGGTATTCAGAGTTCGCTCGCTACTATCGTTTTCTTCTACATTTTCTTAATTCAATTGTTATTATGGTTTACAATAAACAAAAAGAGTAAATTGCACCCGCAATCCTCCTTCCACAATATAACTTGTTTCCTCATGTGCAATACTTGTCTTCTAGATTCTGATTTCTTAATAACTCAAATCGAACGCTGCTCGTGTTCAATACCTTATGCTATTCATTTTAAGTCTTGGCACTTACAACATCATTAATATTGCATTGATTGTATTAAAAATAAACTGCAATTATTGTTATGGGTTTGTTATTGTAGTTGGCTGCCAACACTTGTTATTATATAGCAACAGCCGACTCTAACAGTTCGAAATAGTACGAAAGTGTTAAGTTTATTATAACCTGCAATACTTCTGGTATTCGATACATTAAGTTTGTCCAACGATGATCGTAACGATGTTTGTAACGTAAGGATTTTTTGAATCTAGTAGGAAAAGGCTAATTGAGTGGTCTGAGGTTGGCTCAGACTCCCCGTCCCGTATAAAACCGTACTTTGAAAATGTTGTTATATGCGAACCAGAGTATGTAGCTTTTTTGATAATTCTTGGCAAAAATCGATACACAATAGTGCTTGAGAGATCATTTCGTGCATGAGATCATTTTCTTGTATAAATGTACCTACGAAAAATGAGCAACAAGAAGGAACACAGGGCCAGAACAATAAAATGGCCTTGATTTCTTTGAACCCCTTTCCAACAAAGGTGAACATAGGTCCAGACTATTGACCGAACCTATTTATTGGCAGGGCTAAATTTGAGCTTCGTCGGTCTATTTTTTGAACTCGTTCCTATCTTACAGTTATCATAAAAAATAAGATAAAAATACATCTAAAGTAGCAATTTGTTTATAAGTTGGCATTGCTAAATTGTGAATTATTTATATATATGTGGACTCGTTCACATGTAAGTGTTCTCGGGCAAAGTGAATCTTCATATGGCAACAAGATCTAATATTTAGCACTTTGGTCTAGGATAGTGATTGACATGTGCCAAACATTTGTCTGTAGCTCGTAGTCTCTTACTATGAAAAATTTTTTCGCAAAATCATTTTTGAAACTTTGATCATTGATAGGCGAAATGATGTTTTAGGTATTCAAAACTTGACCAAGTCCAACTATAACAGTTTAGCGTTGCTTTCTATTATACCATTTTTTCTCCGTTTGTTGGCGGCGAACGCAGATTTGGCGTCGGCTAAAATAAATTCACTGCTTATCGACTCTTTATCACTTTTTGTATAAAGCAAGAGAAAAAGGTCTGTTTAAGAGGAGAAGGCACAACGCCGATCCAATTAATTTGTACTAGCTCCTTCAATCATACTTGGATCCCTCTTAAAAGCTTCATTGAGCAACGATGTGTTTGCCAATATTATTATTATCAGTATTGCTATTATTACAATTATTGTTATCGATATTATAGTTTTTGCTGTTATCGTTAGTTGTGCAAAAAGTTGTTGATATTTCAGCATTTTGTCGACGACCTACTGTTATAAAGATTGATCGGTCGCGTTGAGGCGTTGGTTATTTAACGTTCAGCAACAATATGTATTTAACATAAGCAGGAGCAGTGACTGCAAATCATAACTTTGATCGTCTTAGAAAATCGCATGTAATTAATATGCAAAGAATGCTGTTGCTGCTATTGCTTGCTTGTTTATCTTGTTTCTTCGTACTCTAAATACGTTTTTCATGGCACAACACGATGTGTAAAATAATATATAAACTTTAGCAATAATTCAACACTATTCCACCTAGAGTTTTTTGAAAAATTATTTTTATTATTTTTTTTTATGCTTGAATACATATACAATAGATATGTACATTAAGATATCTTTTTTGCTGTAATAAATCTTTATTAAGCTTACAAATCGTTATTACAAAAATATTAATCCTTTATAAATTTTGATTTTTCATTATTTCTAGCCGGATTATGATGACATTGACGCTGAAACCAGAATAAAAATGTCGCGAGGCAAATCGGATAAAGGCAAAGATAATAAGAAATATGGTGAGTACAGTTTTTCATTGCTCCTATGTAAGTTAACTGTCGAACTTCTTTAGCATATTTTCTATTACTATTGCATATATGTATTACTTACGCAGCCTGTTTTGCTCATAAAGCATTTCGGAAATGTTTGATTTATTGAGCTATTACTTTGACTACTTTGCAAAATCGCTTCCAACTTTATACAAGTCATGTCAATTCCTTTGCTTACTACAGGGGGTCGTCGGGTTTGGAAATCATCAGTTAACTTAGCAAATGACGACTGCTAATAAGTAGGCGATTAGCTTTATCATCAACGACATATTTACTAAACTCATGCGGCATATATTTCTAAGGGCAGGATGCACCACTAATTCAAGATTCATTAATATTTCCATACTCTGCACTACTTGTTATACGAATATCAAATTCATGCTAATGAATATAACACCCAGAACGAATCGAGATGGAAGCACCTTTTATTAAACCGATCAATTCCGAAAGTGATTCTGATCAAACTTTGTTTGTCTGTCTGCCTGTCTATCCGTCCGTCCGTCTTATATTCTTGTATTTGATCTACTCCGATCTATTTCGGTACAGCGACATATTTTAGTCCAAAAGTGCTATTGAAAACGGTTCGAATCGGAACACTTTTCAGATCCCCACCCATCTAACGTACTATATTGAAAAGTCGTAAATATTAATAACTGTCTCAAGCGTACTTGTGTATAAGGTGTTTAATCCTGAGCGGTGGTGCACTATCACTTTTTTACTTGTTTATAATTGCCTTACTCCTAGAATACTCTTCGGTTGATCCGATCTAACGCCGTTCGATTTTTTACTGAATAACTTGCTAAATTTTTACTTAATTTGTCAAACGCTTGTACATTTCTTCATGAACCATTTCTTTTCGCTCATTTAGTTCGAAATTTTCTCACAATTATGCACAACTGTGCATAACCACACAGAAGAGGCACGAGAAGCTATGCTATAGTTTACTACTTTGATATAAAAAAAAAAACTATGTTGATCTCGCTTTCCTAACATATCCCTCTTCCATTTATGTGTAGTGCTTCTCTTCAATAGATGTTCATAACATATGGCAATAAAGTATCGATGCAATTGACATATTTATGGTATCTTAACTAAGTGATATTTTAGAAAGATTGTTGTTCATTATAAAACAGTTCGCTTAACTTTTCCACGTTTAACTTTTCATACACTTCCGCATCTAAAACACTTAATAATTATTGCTTTCACTTTGATTTCACTCTCTCTTGTATTCTAGTTAATTTACTTCACTTACTTTACATATTTTCAATTGTTTAACTTTCCCTTATTCCTCTTTCATTTATTCTTTCCTTCCTCTAGATGATCCTTACTATTGTGGGTTAAGAGCTCGTGTACCAAATTTCGTTAAATCATCATCCAAAACAGCCAAGGATCATATGGCCGCAGGGGCAGCCGTGCTCAACACGAGCTCAACATCACAGTCACCATCGGCCGTCGCTGCCAACATGATGAATACTTTATCTGCACAAAAAAAGACTTCAATGATGATGCCTATGCATCCTAGCATGCATGCGCCGCCGCCACCGCATATGCATCCACATCACATACAACAACAGCAAATGATGGCAATGGCTGCCGTTCATGCTGTCCAGCATCCGGTCGCCGCGGCGGCTGCAGCAGCCGCTCATCATCATCTCCATCAGCATTCGCATCCCATGTGGCAGGCGCGCAGTTTTGAAAGTGGCATAGGTATTTATAATGAAATGACGGCACCGACCACAATGACGGATAACGCACAATCTTTATCACCACCACAACTCTCACAGCAACAAGTACCGAATAACATACAAGCACAAACGCAAATATTTTACCCTTACAACTATCAAATGACATGTTACGAGGACTGCTCTCCAACAGTACATTTGGAGCGACATAATGGAAACGGCAATATGCCCAACAGCAAACACAACAACAATAATCGGCAAACCAATCTAAATTTGACATACACAGACAATACTGAACAGTTAGCAAATGAAGATATCTACGCAGAACACACTCATTATCAGCATCATCATCATCAAAACCATGAAAATTCTTCCAATCTCCAACACCATCGTCATCGTCATCATCATCATCATCATCATCGTCGTCATCAACGCACGCATTCGCATTTAAAGCCCCCAATACCAGTTAGTTCGGCACCGGGTGAATTTTATTTTAAAACTCCAGAAAAGTATCAATATAATCTTGGCAACGACGATAAGCCGCTAAGCTTAAGGCCGTCAAGACGTTCCACTATGAACGATCAAAAAGCTTCTGGTAACAATTGCAATTGCGTGAGTTGCTTTACTCTAGCACCTTTGCTGGGTGCTCCCGCCCCTACAAGACCGCCACGTAGTTTAAGCCAACAACAATTGCGTCAACATCAGCTTCTTAGCGGCAACAAGGATTTGTATAGTAAAGCCTATAGTAACGGAATTTTCAAATGGTGCAGTGACAGTGACGTGTCGTTGCTGGGACGCGACGAAAAAGATGATTTAACTTTGCGTTATAGTAACGAGAAAACTAGTTCAAGTAATCAATTTTATAGTCTAGATAGCGATTTTGATTATGACAGTTTCAATACCACCCAAATGGACTATAAACGTCAGTTGGAAAATCCAAAAAATCAAAATTTTCATAACCGTACTGCGTATCATAGACATGGCCAGTCGATTAATAATTATGGTTACGTCGACAGGGCACGTTCACGCCAATTACAGTCTCCAACCACTCACAGTGGAATCGAGTTGAAAGAGGATGAATTGAAAAGAAATGAATTAAGAAATGCAAATCTCCACGATAAGCCCAATAGATCTCAGTCGATTGAGAGTTTTTTCGAGCAACCAAACGAAGAAGGTTCCTTGTATTTGTATAAAGGCCGTAAGTGCATAGTAACGAAAACACCTTCCACTAATAATTTATATGACCACATCCGCAATAACGACGGGGAAAAGTTGGGAGAATCTACAGCCATTGCCAAAAAATACAATTCTCATTTGAACCTAAGTAGCAATAACGACTATAATAACAAGCCATTGTTGCCAGCACCTATGTGGCGAGGAGCCAAGCAAGTGAATTTGAAAGAAGTGCTTAACAATTACAACAACAGCAATCACTCCGGCAATAAAACAAAAGATTCTACAATGGATATCATCGATAAGCCACATAATAAATTGCATCTAGAGAAAAAGCAACAAAAAGACAATAAGGCTAACATTGGCACAAATTGCTTCAATAACAAACAGAGCAACTTACTTACCATTAAACAGACGTTAATACATAAAAGTGATAAAGTGCCAAATGAAATGGCATCAAATTTTCCAAGACCACCATCGCCGCCACCACCAATAATACTAAAAAAAGATTCACAACTAAATGGACAGTTTGCACCATTATCACCACTTTTACAACAACAGCAACAACAACAATCAGCACAAAGATCTGGTCGATCAAATAAACGCATTGATATTAGCGACATGGAATCGATTTATGGGTATTTAAAACCGCGCAAACCACGCAGTCTTAGCATGAAAAAAATTCAAATACTCGATTATTGAGAATGAAAATAGGTTTGATTTTATGCCAAATTTACAGCAAAGCAACGAAAAAAAATGGCTTTTATTTTTGATTTTGTTGAGGTTATGCTTAGTTGTTGATGTCAATGAATTTTACAAAACTGGTAACACATACACACAAAAAACACATAACACCAATCCTAAGCTGTATATACGTTTGTTTCTCTTGCAAGAAGGCTTTCATTTTACTTAATTATAATTAATCTAATCCCTTTTCATAAACACACGTACATACGTATATATACATATATATATATATATATATGTGTAAGTATATAATGTAGTAAATGTATTGTGTGGTTAATGTCGTTATTTTTTATAACCCCCTTCCTTGGCCTTTTAAACGAAATAAGTTACAGATTTAACTAATTTTTTAAATGATACTTTTGAAAAAAAGGAAAGGCAAAGAATATGATAAATCCAAAAAAAAAATTTGTTAACAAATTTATCACATTCCGCTTTTTTTTTTGGACTTTAGACGTGCGAGTCGGAAGGATGCATACAATTGCAAAGAAACTTCTCAAGTCTTTAATAAAAGGCATCATAAAAAAATTGTTTAAAAAATCAACAAACATCATTCTGACTCGATTGTAACTTACCTTCTACGTAGACATATATTTTATTAATTTTACATTATGATTAATTTTAATCAAATGTTGTTCTTTTTTTTTTTACTATATACAGATGCCGATATTATGGAATCACCTTATAATCACATATATGGTCGTTTACCTTTACCTACACGAGGTTATATACCGACACCCCGCAGCATGTACATCGGTGAATGGGATTAAGATTGTTAATTAAACTAAGTATAAAATTAAATTATAAAAAAAGCAAAAAAAAAAGAATTTTGTAAATGTAAATTGTTAGTTTTGAAAAGGAAAACGTGAATCCATAAATCACTATAAGGCAGCAATTTTAGTATATTTTCACGCAAACATATTGAAATTAAACGCCATTAAATTCTTAGAAAAACAAAAATTTCATTATCAATTATGCAATGTATTAGAGAAATTAAAACCATTATATTTTTTTTATTTTCTTTGTTTTCTTATTATGCATACGATATAACAAATAAATTAAATAGTTTCCATTTTTCAAGTTCACTTAGTAAATATTCGCAAAGTTACCAGGCTCGATTGTTTTTAAGTGCATATCGTGTAAGAAGAAGAAGAAGACATTGAATGTAAGAATTAAATTTTTCTCTATCGTGAAATTTTCTTTAACACGGAATTACATATATTCTTTTTTCTTTTGATATTCAAATGAAACTGCCACAAATTTTTGTCACATCTGTATTATAAACTTTTCACGAAAAGGTACATTTAAGTTTTAATGAGCAACTTATGCATTTAGGTTAGTTTTTTGTATTGATTTTCATCTCTATTGTTCTACTGTTTTCAATAAAACATTATACTCTTAATAAAAATGTTTTCTTTTTTAAATTTTTTAATTAAAATCTCTAATGAATTGACAATTCGTAACACTTGACAATAAAGATCGTATGCAATGAGATCGTAAAGAAAGACATTGCATAAATGAAATAGTTTTGTACGATATTTTAAATGCTTAAATAAAAGTCTACTTTTTTCCAATAATTGATTATTGTTGTTACACTTTAATTTACATAGGAATTTCGCAGTCACTCCACTCAAAAGAAAAAGAAAACTTACATTTACCTCTATGCAAACCTTATAAACTAGAAATCCTTTCTCATCAACTTGCACAAGAGCAGCAAGCAACTTCCCGTTAGTCTATTATTTAAATATTATCGATAACTTTCTTGATATAACCATTGTTGTTACTTAAACTACATTCTATTTCGTATTCTATTGTTTCGTAGACTATTGTTCGCATGTGCATGTGCGGTTATCTGAATGTTTATAAGAACTCGTAGGCCTTTCTTACGGTTCATTTGATTTCCTTGCTTCCATCTTCTATCTTTTCTCAAATCAGCGAATTAATTTTGACGAAAAAATTAACCTAATAAATATGAGGAATATTAAATGTTCTAACTTTTCTTCTTCTCCATCTATCCTCTCATAAATGGATTAACAGAGCGGCGCTCTGTATAGCATAAGCGTCCCGATATTGAGATTGCATATTCACTCCAACTATTTGTATCGGTATTTGCGAATTGGTATAATCACTACACGTGGTGTAGCCAGTGGATGCTCCTTGCATGTGATGACTATTGCTCTGCTAAGCAGTTGTATAATAAGTAACCACTGGATGAAGCTTGTCATATACCGAGAAGAAAGGATTACACCGAGAAGTGTTGTATGCCTTATAAAGATAGTTTACTTTAGGTAGGTAGGTAAGTGGCTTCTATTTTGTAGATTTCGCGACCGTAGCGTAAGTATTTTTTAATAAATTAGTCTGATTTTGAATTAAAATTAAAAAAAGGATTTAAAAAATACGCTAAACTCTTATTACTAAATTCAGAGATGCGGAAGCGGTCTGCCATATTCTGGAGAACAATATGCTAGGTTTCCAGGTAGTCGCCGGAAAGAAGAAATAGGCTACAGGTGCTCCAATACGTCCAGACGACAAGCCTCCTCTAACCTCACTACTTAAAGAGAGAATCGCACTTGTCGTTCTTCCGCAAAACTGCTTTCGCAGCTTTAACCTAAAGCACACCAAACTTTAGACCGCAATGTCTAAAATGGATTCAAAATATTCAGTGATGATGTACATACTTTTGATCCTAAGAATAAGGATCTCTCTTTTTTTACGCTATGAGTAATTATCAAAAATGGCAAAATAGAAAAAGTGTACAAATAAATATGCGAGCGAAATAAATTGAGTTAACCATTTATCATTTCCACCAATTAATCGTCATTAATCATGGGTCGGGGATATTTTTATGGTCGAGGATATTGTTTATCATCGTCGTCGAATATTTGCATTTATTGAAAGCAATTTTGTGCTCACTCCATACTAAACAAATGGGTATGTTTTTATAAACCTTGTAGCGGAACATGGCGAAAATTCAACTCAATTCAATTCAATTAGTTTCAACAAAGTTATTTCACAAATACACAAAAAAGTTGTAAGATGTGAATAATTGCGAAAAAAGATTTGAAAAAAAAGGAATAAAAACGGTTAAAAATTAGAATAAGAAATTTGTGAAACATTTACGTATAAAACTGGAATAAAGAAAAAACCCAAAAAATTATAAAATTAGAAATTGATAATAAAAGGTTTATAAGTTAAACAAGAAAAGGGTAATTTCAAGGAAAATAAGAGCATTATTTAGTGTATTAAAATCTTCCTTAATTTTAACAAAGTTAAGTTCTAGTTTCATCAGTTTATTGATGGTAAGTGCATTTATTTCGTTTATTTGCAATTTTATATGCTTCATGTATTGAGAAGGAGACCCATCTGAGATTCACATAGTTTCTCTAGGAATCTCTTTGGTGTCTCTAGTTGCTAGCAATTTCGAATAACCTCGCAGCCGTTATATTCATAGTGGCTCGTTATATTCATATTCTTTTAGCAATTGTGCTTTTTTTTTTTGTGGATAACGCACACAGATTGTGTGCAAGAACAATGGAAACTAACGGTCAAACGCTGAAAATGTATGAAAATATATTATACGTACAAATGAGTTAATTGTAAAGCAAATATAATTCATTCAATACATCAATTTCATATATGAACATGAAAATATATTTTCATTATATTTCGAAAAATGCGTATATTATACGTCATTTGTATACTTAGAAAACAAATAAATGCACATTAATAAAATCTGCCGTCGTGATTTAAAATATAAATAAATAAATAAAATTATAATTTTAAAGTATAAATAAATAAAATTATTGCATTATTGTATATTTTGCGACATCATTATTTTTATATTTTTTTTATATTTTTCGAACAACAGGATATATAGTAAATACGATGGTACTCATACCTCATGAAATTTTGAGCAGATTGTTACGTAAATTCCCCAAGTTGTGCGGTGCTTACGGGCGGGCGGGTAAAGCAGACAGATGAGAGTTGACAAGATTTAGGAGCAATTTGAGAAAACTAAACAAAAAAACTACGAAACAAAAACAAACAACTTAGAGTGCCTACCTATAGTATACGAATAAACTGGGGTATAAGAGAGCCGCGAAATTGCTTTAATTTTATTATTGCTTTAAAATTATTATTATAGCGCAGAGGACGTGCGACTTGACGGTCAACATTACCAAGTTCGCGAACGTCTTCCACCGGAGCTTCATCAACAGTAGCACACAGATGGAGCTCAAAAGTGATCTGGAAGATACCAGAAATTATTTGGAGGCGAATTTAAGGGCGGAGCAGCTATCTATGGACACCCGTCTAACAATGGTAAATGGCTGGTAAAGTCTTACCCTAGCATAACTATAGCGCCATACAGCGTGAGCCAGGACCTGCTGGAAAGGTTCTTCCAAAATCTAGCTCTCGGCGCCAACAAAAGGAGGGCTAGGTCGTCAGTGGAAATAATGAAGCCGACGGAAAGATTGAAGAACCTGCAGGTGGCAAAATGGTATGTTGGATTCAAAACCGATGATAACTACTTCCTTTTCAACAACATGAACTACAAAATTGAAGTCCAGGCCAAAGAAGATTTTACATCGTTTGGCCTCGACGGGGAGGTATTCGGCGATCTGACCCTAAATCAAATCCACACGCATAAAGAAAACTACCTGCGGCTGCTCACAGGATATGGGATCACGCGATACATCCCCTGCGTTGTCAAGCGTGCATAAAGGATCTCATCCAAACAGAAAAAAAATCCCAAAGACAACTTGATGATCACATACCTGACACAGGCCTTTCCAACACGTGGGGTCCACGATGCGTTCCATCACGCGTACGATATCTTCTGTGCAGCAATGTAGCAACAGCATACAGGCAACAGTGATGCCATGGCTTGCCTTCTTCAGGACAGCAAGATCCTGCAGTAACGGCATTATCCACGGAATAAATTTATTTGGCTACGTGCTGTTCATGCTAACAACGGGAAGAAATTTGAGAGAGACCATAGACATCAAGATAACGTCATACTAAGGTAAATATTTTATGATATTAAGATATATTTCAACATTTATTCATTTATTTTGGCTCCATTTTAGTTTACATAAATGCGGAACACCCACCACCATATGAACACGGAATTGTGTATTGAATACAGTAAAGACATATATATTAGAGAAAATTGTGTTATTTATAACTTATTTAGTTATTTCTATTTAATTTTAGATTGAAAAACAAGATATGCCGCCGCTCACCACCTCATCATACGGAATGAAGATCCGCCACTTAATTGATTAAAGTTCGAAGCATTGCCTCATATAGATGAAGATTCGCGGTTTTATGATCTACAATTTATTCATATATGTATTTATTATATTTTTTCATTTTACACTAAAAAACAAGTACACGCGTCCACGCCTCCGCTCCAGCAAAATGCGATAGTTCCATAGGCTAATGGTAGGTCTGTGGTCATCCTTATTTATAAAATTTAGTAATTTAAATTGCAAACTTTATTAAAGCTTTAAGCTTTAATATGTTTAAAATCGAACGTTAAATTTGCCAATCTGGCATTATCATAGCAAAGTTAATGGTGTGATAGCAGTGCCAAATAATTGATTTCGTATTAAACAAGAGAATGTCATAATGGAAGAAGAAGAACCGGAAGGTGGTGTTAGTCCATATGAGACGGGAATGTGGATGTACGAGTAAAAAGAAAAAATGCTTTATTTTCTTTGATCTCTTACAGAGATTAAATATCAGGAAGGCTCTCTATTTACAATTCAGAAATAAATCTTGCAAATCCTGATATTGAATGTCAATCCGACCCTTACTCGCATGCGGAAAAAACAATTTCGTTCGGCAGACCACTGAAAAGCTTAAGTTAATGAAAACGCGAATAAAGAACAGGTGGAAGGGAATTTTCAAGTGTATTTTTTTTTTACAAAATTATCTTCTAGGCTCTCCAAGACTCTAGAAGCGTGCAGAGCAGACTGGTGCTACAAGGGGTTATGTGCGCGTTAGTCGGACGGCTGAGCGGAGAGTTTCAATTCAATACTAAATTCGCAAAAATTAGATTAGAAAATTTGCAGTTTTGTGTCAAAAGTCAAGAGCCGAGGTATACTTTGAAAAAGCTTGGTAGTCCTGCCGTCATATTATGTCCTAATCCATCTAATGGGTGTAAAAAATATTTAAAAAACTGTAGTCTGATACAGGCGAGCATTAATTACATGTTTGTTTCATTTCTTTTAGAATACGCCCTTATTATACGTTGGCTGGCCTTTCGTCGTTCTATCCCCAATCGGGCAATAAGATAAAAGTTTACACTAAAATTCATCAATATATTGGACGGATTTTAAAAACAATTGAAGAGTAACTGCGCTTACCAATTAGCCGATTAAGACCATTCTTGCCTTCAATATTAAGTACCAGATATTTGCTTCGTATTTTTAATTTTGATAATTTATGAATTTCGAAGGAAATTCCTTAGTGTTTGAATAAAATTAAATTCTCTGAAAATTAAAACAAAATTAAATTTTTAAACTATGATTTTTGGAACACTTTGACTGTCATCAATATATCATCAATATATTATATATATATATATAAATATATATATAAATATACATACGATAACACTTAAATGGGTAAAAAATCCAATTATCGCTGTTAAGATGCGTTTAATCAAAAGGCTCGGCGCACTTCTCTCCATTATAAGTGATCAAAAAAGTTAGCACAAAAAACAAGAATTTAGGAGAAAATCCTGACTCATTTTCTCTTGCACAAAACGAAACATGAAAAAAAAGAACTTGTGCTACCGATACTGAGTACAGGATGTATGTAAATGAAAAGGAATTTAAGAGTTTGTTCTTTTTTAATAACTATACTTTCGCAATTGTTCTATTTTTAAACAATAATTTTAATATTCAAGCATTAGCTAAATGATACTACCCGGAAGTATGAACTAATTAAAGTTAATTACTAACAAATAACAATATTTACATTAAAAGTGAATAAATAAATTTTAATATACAGAGGACGAGAAAGACAAAAAAAAAAAGTTGCTTAAGAAAAACAAAGTTCTTTAAAGCGTAAGTAAAGACCGAAGGGCCACACTAGCGCACATTTAAACTAAAATGGTAATAACTGCCAGCATTCGACCAATCAACGATGTCTAATGACATCTACAATACAAGAATCCCTGCTATAAAGTGCAACATTTATTCTCTAGAATAATAGAGCAACACTGTTTATGAATTTCATTTCTAAGAGCGCAGGGAAGCCAATCGAGTTTATATTTCTTGCAAATCTTCTTCGTCAACGTCCTCTGCATCCTCCTCCTCTGCTGTTTGTTATTCGCCACCACCAGCTAAATCCTCTCGCGGGACAGGAGCTTCTCCCAATTTGCCATCGGCAATTTCGAACAGCACGTTGTCACCCTCTTTTTTTGCTTCTGCTTCTATTTCTTCGGCCTCCTCCAGGGAATCCATAGTCTTCTCCAGCATTTCTTCTATAATGCCGGTTTCATCATCTCTTTCGACATGTCACGCATGGTACCGGGATAACGCACCAAATTTTGCATAGCTTGCATAACTTGGGTGGATTTTTGAAGAGAGGCAACAACACGTAAAGTAGCTTTAAAAAAAATCAAAACGCCGAAAATTACTTACGAAGAAAGTAACCGCAGCAGCAGCTAATCTGAGATCACTCATGTTTTCAAAAATGAAAACAATATTTTCTGCTGATTGCTCGTAAGATAAACAAGAACAAATGCTGAAAATTATTCTGCACATTTCGTACATGAAAATATATTGTGTGTCCAAAATGAGATATTTGTAAAATAAATACATGGTTATCAACTAAGACAACTTGTAAAAGGCGACAAGTTAAATGTGTTATACATGGAAATACTATAAAATATTGCAAAAGCTGATCAGAGATATACAACTCTTTTAAAATAAATTAGCAATAAATTTAGCCTCTGTACAAATCTGCTGAATAACGTATATCTATTATACACCTGAGTTATTCATATTGGCGGCATTACAGCAATGAATATGTGTGACTTCATATTAATTTGTATTGTATCCGCTATTGCCGATATATCCCATATTTTTTAGATTCTGGGTTTTTTTTTTTTTTTTTTTTGGATAAACCAAGGTATGAATGCATGTACGTGCGATATAGAATGCAGAATGCGTAATAGATGCGCAAACACATCAATTATTGTTCTTGCACACAGGTTGATGTGGAAGCTTAGAGGGCTAAAGATTTTAATGCAGGTGGGTATGCGAGATTCGGCCCCAGTTGAATATAACTTTCTTATTTGTTTCCTTTCAATTAAAATCTTCTCTTAATAATTTTGAAAAACCTTGGAAAACCGGAATTTCATATTTCTGATTAAAAACGATTTTGGCTGATTTTCAAAGATCACAAATAAACGCATCGACAATAGGGTGAGGGAGCAAAATTAACTTTCTCCTTCATCTTGGAAACGAAAAGATGGCATTGTTTGCTTTTTATGGAGAATTAATTTACCGCATTCTCAGGAGGGAGTTGCGTGACTAGCAGACATTTCGTTCGTTAAGGTCAAGCGTTTCAAGCCCTTGTTTGATTTACGGAAAGCCGTTTTATCGATTATCGTCTTCATTACGACTCCCATGTGCGCGCGACAGTGAAAATAAAGTTCCTAGTCATTTTAGTCAGGTCAACCTCATTGTCTATGTATCCTTCCTTCGGTGCGTCTGCTCCTATTTGTTTGGATATGGAAGGAATTTTCCTTATATGCGTTTATTCATTGACTTTAGTTTAGGCATTCATGTCCAAACTGTCTACTTTGCTAAAATCTACGATGTCGCCACGTTAAGATGTTTTGATCCCCTTTTGGTTGCTTGAAAAAACTCATTGCGGTTAATATCATATCGTAGATTCAGCTAAGAGAGTGTCAGAATGCCTTAGTGAAGTTCACCGCTGCTCTTATCATTAGAATCGACATCACCGCCACTTGCATCAATATAAGCATTAGAAGTATTGCATTTGGAGCGACTAACCCTTTGGACATTGTAAAATCAGCTTCAGAACCGAATATAAATTCAATATATTACTTTATTAATAGTACTAAGCTTATTATCTAATGTACATTTATTTATATTAGAGCCGATAGCCTGTGCTGCTAGTGCTCAATGTCTTTTTTTTAGTCTAATAATTTATTTCATTAGTCTAAAATTATAATAATAATAATAATAATAATTTTCACTCTCCCTTCAATTGCTTTTTATCATACTATTTTTTGTATGAAAAGCAAGAGAACTTAATAAAGTAAGTGTTAATTTTTCATCTCAGGTAAAATTTAAAGCTCTTCAGTTATTGCGTGATGAAGTATGACGATTTATACTATACTTTGCATTAAAGTGGTTCGTGTGGGTATGACAAAGTTCTGGCCACGGCTTACAATTAGAGTGAGTTAGAGCCGACCATTGAGTACCCTACAACACTTCGCTTAACACTATTATTTATATAAAGATTTTTCGAAATAATGCGTTATATGAGATATGGCCGAAAAAGTGATTCGATCCCAACTATTTTCAATAGCGTTGTAGCGGTAGCCATAGACGCCATGTCAATGACACCTTTGCATTATGCAGCTGCTTGCAGTCATTTGGAATGTTCCCGCCTCTTGTTAGAACATGGTGCCGTAGGGAATACGGCAGGAGAAGAGATATAATAGCGGTATTCCAGCTACAGCTGATTCTAGTAACAATAATGCAATTTGAGTAAAAATTAGGATAGGAAGAATTTAGAAGTAATTGCTAGATTACTATAAAATGGTTTAAGATACCCATACTTGCTTTCAGTCATCTAATGAAGAATTTAAATTATTTATATTGGACATTAAGTTGGATTGCTTTAAGAGCCTCACCAAACCCAAGTGCGCAAAATTAATCAAAAATTTCAAAACACTTCAAAAACTTCAATTTCTTACAAAAAAAAAGAATTTATTTCTCTATATTTTTTTTCGTTGATCGCCCCGATGGTTATGATGACGGAGTAATTGTTAAGATAGCTCCAAGTTTACTTTTAAATTCAAAACATTGAGAATAAAGTGAAGTTGTTTTTAAAAATACGTTTAAGTCCGCGATTTTCTACATCTACGGGTATTTCATTAAACGATTTCTTCATGTTTTAGTCACGCACTTCGAGGTTGTCTTTTTTGTCGGCCCATGGAGCAGATTGGCAGCAAATTACCCCGATATTTTTCAGGCATACTTTCAAAACGAACGTATTTAACGAAGCATTGAAATATTTTTCCATCTCAATTTCCTCAATTTCCTTTAAAGAATAATATTTTTCTTTATTTCCAAATATTTAAGAGTCTTTCATCTTTTAAGAGCCACTATTGTAACAGTTATTTCATCTGATGTTCATGTGATATCTAAGTATGTTCAATACTTGCATATGGTGTATATATCTGGTAGCATTTAACGATCTGGGGACATTTAACGATTTTATAATCGGCTCTCAGATATGAATATTATGGAACCTTTAAGAAAATTATCAAGCACATGGCAGAATTTGGAGTTGAGCGCGACTTCTACAATGCCTTGGTTAATGTCCTGCCAAAGGGTGAATTTATACCATGTAATATTTTTCAATCGGAATTTATGCACTATCCTAAACAACAGCAGATGGTAGGCATTACAATACTTCTATCTATGTTTTTGGTGACACACGCGACATGCAGAACAACTTCAACTTTTGTTATGCTAAAGGGCTTATAATCGTTGCGATTTTAAAAGTTAGCTGTCTGTCCATGCAATTTTCGTTTTGTTCAACCTATAAGACGCAAATTTTCGAGATCTTTATGAAGAAATAAATTGAAATAAAAAGAAAAAGGCCGTTTTTAATTTAGTTTGATAATTGTCTATTTTTATGTAAAATAAAAAAACGCAAACAGAAATAAACAATAAATAAGAATAATATACATAAAGCCTAGTTTTTTTTTTTATTTTTTATCTTCAAGTTATTTATATTATTATATTAACTACTTATTTTATGTTATTATATTATTATATTACCTATACATTTTATATTCGTGGCAAACATATCCAACGTACTTCTTAGTGAGTTGTTGCGTCAACATGCAAAATTGCAGCGGACAAACGCACAGACTATGATTATCGAGGAGGACTTGTTAGGTTTCGACAACACAAACAAAATAAACGATTCGACGAAAATTGTGCCAGCTTTAGACGAATTGAAGATATTATGTGCAGAAGCGAGGAGAGGAACGAACCAGGAACAGAAATACACGCAGATGTAGAAAGATTAGTAGAGAATATCGAAGAAGATAGGACCATGACGGACACCACGGAGGGAACTGAACAGGACGATATTTGAATTCTTCAGTTTTATAAATATCTAAAGCCAATAAAGCATTTAAAGTCTACAATTCAATACCCCCTACTAGGTACTATTAGTTTGGTATTAGGCGAAGAGGCCGACGGTGGTGGAGAAATACGTTGTATGGGTGCTGAAGCTGCATCATAAATATATAAATTTATACCCTTTTTAGTATAACAACTTACCGCTAGCAGAAACAAAATTCATAACCATAGGATCAGTTTAAAACTTGAACATTTTTCAAAAGTCAACTGATAATTCTGGGCTAAGAGATCCGAACTACACCCATGGTCGTGGTTTATATTTTCGAATTGTTATAGTAACAGCACTTATTCAAAACATTTATCAATATGCTCTTATTGTTTCAATAAATGAAACTTCAATACAAAATAAAATGGTGTAACTTTGTTGTTAGGCATTCTTTGGTATTTATTTACATAAAATAGTCTCCACCGAAACCGGGTGGCGGCAAATGGTCAGGATTAGGATGGGGACGAATATTGCGATCAGGTAGTGGCCCGAAAGGATCAAAGCGTGGCTGCATACCACCAGGACCCGGATGTGATGGAAATGGAAGTAAGTTGCCATGACCTCCGCGCGCAAAGGGATCTAAATCGCCACGTCCGACCTCCGGGAAACCGAATGGGCGCGGCTCAACTCCCGCTGGATGGTATTGTCTGAATTCATATTAAAAAAAAAAAAAAAGATGAAAAAATGGACGAAAATATCCGAAAGTATTCCCCAGTCAGCTGACAAAAGAATTTTCATACCCCAAAGGGTGCAAAGGCATTCCAATACGTAATGGATCCGGTCGATCAGTAGTTGTTGATGTTGTGTTGGTCTGTGTAGTAGTAGATTTGTTTTGGCCTTGATAAACCTTGAAAAACATTTAAAATTACCTTTGGAAATCCAATAAACATTAACTTACTGGTTCTAATAATTCTCTGCGGTATCTATCGGTCAACTGAGATGCAGATGGTATCATCTTTGTAATGGAGCCCCTAATGTCGCTTACAAGTTCGTCAGGCGAGAGGCATATATTAGAAACTTTACGAGTTTTTACATTCAGCAAAGTAATTATTATAGAACCCTCAGTTCTTAAACCTAGTAAAATGTAGAGTAGTTTATCGTAGATATATCGTAGAGCATAGTTATGTTCGTCTGCATTCCAATTATCCGGTAATAACTCTGAGCCTGAAGATTCTTCCTCTTCTGCCAAAGTTTTCTGTAATACAAAAGTAAGAAAAGAAATTACAAATGCATATATATGTACATATATGTATGTAACTTACATTTTCCCCTAAACCAATGCAGCGAAATTGCGAATGTTTAGTCAAAACGAAATGGACTAAAGCAATAAGCAAATCATCTTTTTTATTAATATCCTTCTCTATCGTTTTATACAACAAATTCCAACCATAAAAATAATCTCCTGGATTCGACATGGCTTGTTTTTTTAAGCAACTTTTTATTTTGTGTGCCTAACCAATTACAATTTCGCTAAATACTCTTTTCTTGGTTTAAAGGTGAAAAGGATGATTTCTGACTATTAGGTCGTTTTTTTAAGTTACTTTGTTTTCCGCAGCTGACAGAAAACAGTTGGTTTAAATTTGCAACTTCCTCTTCTTAAGTGTTCAGTCAACAAACGATGATCGCGTGTTATAATAAAAGAAGGCTCAACAATTCAATTTATAACATTTTCCACGGGAATTTATTTATTTGTTATATCAATAAGAAGGGAAAAATTTTAATTAAGCAGAGATGCATTTTTAATAGTAAACATTCTTAAATTGAATTGAAGAAACATATATTGGAAAGTTTTATGCGGGTGCTTCCGCATCGCTATGATAAATACGTGCAAAGTAAAATCAACAACAATATAACTTTATTATTTACTATTTGTAATTTCTTGGCAGCAAAAAAGGAAAATAAAGTATTAATCCACAATGATTTACTGTTATTAATATTAAACCGATCGCAGATTTAAATGCAATATTTAAATTCCACGGTGCTTACTGGATGATTACTGAATTGACTACATTGAACTTAGCTTACTTTGAGTTACTTTAAAATATTAAAGGAGTAATATTTTTCTAAAAAAGACACGCTCTAATTAACATTGCATCACTGGTGGTTTTTTTTATATCGCAGCATCAGATTTTATATCAACATATATAAAATGTTTTGATTGTTCCCGATAGTAAGTTGAATACGCTGCGCCGCTGCGACTTTTAAAAACTATCTGAATAGAAAGTCGTTGTATTGAAAAAGAGTTCTTCTATTCAAATTCATTAATTATTTGTTGCAAGATTTACATCAGCACTAAATTATATTTAGATTCATGTCGTAGAACCCTTATACGTCTTAGCCAAAGACAATACTTGTATACAGGTCAAGATTGTTTAAAAGATATTCATCTATTTTTGCGCATCACATTGCTCTGCTTAATAATTTGTACCTTCGATAAATTTGTATAGAAAAATGCCTGCAATACGGATTATCAACTTTTTCGTTTTTCCGTCATAACTTAATATATTCGAACAAATATCTTATACCTGTTTTATTTATAGATAGTTTCGTGTCAAGTGTACATAAGATCCGTCTATACATTCGCCTATCAGTCATAAGCAACGTATTTGGATGAGAGTAGATTGACATTAAGGAGTAATTGCCTATAAACACGCCCATAATTTCTAACTTCTAAAACATTTTGTACAAACATTTTAATTAAGCAAGGTCCAACTTGTCCATCATTTAAGTTTAGTTCTGATAAATACAATTTCTTCTCTGCACACTTATGTATGTTTGTCTATTATAGCTTTTTATAGGCTACTCTCTATAACCTCTACTTTCATGTCGGTCCAAATTTATAACTACAAACAAACATGAAAATTATACCAATGAATTTAGAGTCAAAATGACGCTACTAACTTGTCAATGTGACGTTAAATTCAATTGCTTACTCTTTCTTTTAAATAGTGCAACTCTTTTCCTCTTAGGCATTTAATTATTTTTGGACCGTACGACGAACAGGAACGAAGAGGCCGCCATATTAGAGAATTTTTTTCAGTTTCGTGTACACAAGGTAGCATTTTTGCGACAAACGCACATTACGGAGACGGTGAAAAAGTTTTCTATACATTTATAAAGAATAAATTTTATTTTGATTAAATAAAGAAACATGTGAAAATATTACTGGAACGCTAAAATTAAAAGATCGAAGCAGTGTTGTGTTTAATATAAAACAAAAAAGGAAAAGTAAATGAAAAAGGGAAATTTTTTTTAATGTGCATTAAGTAGAAGAGGGAAGTGTGGCAATTAAAACTAGACATAACAACAAAAACTGATTAACTTAAGAGAATTTTGTTGTGGTCGTGCTAAAAAAAAGCATAGTTAAAAGTTTTGTGTCACATAAATATAATTCAATTGAGGACTTTTCCATTGGATTTCAACATGAGTGAAGCCAGCACAGGGAGCCCTGGCGACGCCACCGCCGCCGCCAGTACACCTATGGCGTCAACAACGGCCGCGACCATGCCATCGCCGTCGGTTGTCGCCGATCATAGTAAAGGTTTGTTTATTTATATTAAAGCGCGCCTTTTGGAAGTGATTTAGAGAAATATTATTATTTAATGAAAATTGAACAATAAAATATAGTAATTCTCAATTTATATCTATACTTATATCCATTTTTTTGGCTTTGCCCATTATAAATTCGCTTTAATGCTATAAACTTGTGGCAAATTCGCAGCTAGCAGGGACAAGCACCGTTCAAACAGAGTTGTAACTTCGATAATCGACTCGTTTAATTACGAACCACAAAAAGCTCTCCTCCGTACGTTTACGAAATGAGTTTTCGTGTGAAATTGCTTGCGAAGAACAAACCCGAATCTCCAACACATTATTCATATGTGAGATCAATATTTAGGTATTACGTTTAAGAGTAACACCCAAGTAACTCATTATCACTATATGAAACCATTTCTTGATCTATTGAAGATAAACGATTTTTTCTTTGTCCGGTAGTTAGTTTTCAAAAGTTTGAAACGTGGTAAGAAAAACTCCCCATCCCACTAGCACTGCGAAAAGAAATTTTCATATGAAACTGCTTGCGAAAAAACTGGGATCTTTAAAAAGTTCTATTCGGATGTCGCATTCTTCTATATATATTTAACAGCACGCAGCGTTATGGTTTATCGGCAAGTGGTTTAACAATTTGAGATATTAATCTTCATCGAAAATTGTCGATAAAGATCGATTTCCTTGATAATCGTTCTTACTGATCAGAATAGTCTTTAAAAACATTAAAAGCAGATTTTATATATTCAAGATCGCTCGTTGATAATAACCAACGAAGAAGTGGAGATTATATGAATTGGCCTGATTAAGGTAAAGCACGAACTTTTTATTAAAACATTTATAAAGTCACTAAACCATTTCTAGTTCAGCGAATGATTTAATAATATAGTAAATGTAGAAGCATTGAAGGGTTTCCTAAGGCTTCACCTACATTAATCCCTTCTTAATATTTATCTTTAACGTTGCATTTTACTTATGTGCCCGTATACGTGCGCGGTGCAAATTTTTCCTTTCAAACTATTCTCTTAGATTTGATATTAAAGTCATATAAAAGTTCAGATTAAATGAGTTCACCGATTCGGTGAAGTCCTTAAAGTTCTATTTTTACTGTTACATAACGACTAATATATGATAAAATTTCGTCGCGTGTATTAATAACAGTCATCGTGAAGAAAATCCATCTAGCTTTTGCTTTTGCATTCATAGCTTTCAGCAACGGCACAAAACCATCTTGCTTTTTCTGCCAACTAATATTCTGGTTTAGATCAATACTAAATAGTTATTAGATAAGCACGAACGAAAACAACGTGTTATATATTTACATATATAATATTTTCTACACATCTTTTTTATCATATACATATTTATATAAATATATATATTAAATGATCATGAATTAACTAACTCACTTTTGATATTTTTATGCTCGCCGAACAATATTATTCAGTTTCAGAAAACTTAAAAAAAGGATAATTATTTTAAATTATTTATTAAAAACAATAATTATTAATGACAATTCAATTATACTATAATAATCATTATTGTAATTAGTAATTAAAGACCATAGAGCCTCTTTCGATACAGTCATGAAGGATAGAGATTTATATAACATAAGGATATCACGCAATACAAGAAATAAAGCCAAGATCTCTACGTGATTTATAGATTATAAAAGTTTTTTACAGCTACTTTAAATCTACTCGGGCTAACAATCAATTTTTCATATGGAATGGTAAGAAATTTCATACCTTTACAGTGTTAGCAAAGAATAGCCTTAAAGATTTTACTGGCAAAGCTAAATTGTCTTAAAAATAAGTATATAGAAATAAAAGCAATACTTCGAATCTTGCGAACTCTCTCTTTCCTGGGTCCTATAATCAGTAAAAAACAATGGCTACAAGGTGTATATAATACTATTATCTTTCTTTTCAGCTGCAAATTATGAGTTTGATTCCTCCCTGTCCGAAGAAGAACGTCGCTTCTATTTGAAGGCTTACCCTACTATCGACGTTGTGCGTGAACGTAAGGTTCATTGCACTGTGTGTAAAACTCATATTGGTACCGCTCCAATACAAGAGAGTAACATTAAAATGCATCCAATTTTAAGAGTTACACACTGCGTCAAATGTCATGATTTTTATAACAGTGGCGAATTTAGTAAAGGCGAAGATGGATCGGAACTATATTGCCGTTGGTGTGGTCAAGGAGGTGAAGTCTACTGTTGCTCTAGCTGCCCGTATGTCTTTTGCAAATCGTGCATTGTAAAAAACCTGTCACGTGGAGTTGTAGTAGATATAGAACAAAATGAAAATTGGAGTTGTTTCAGTTGTGCACCGAAGATACTATGGCCATTAAGAGCTCAACATTGGGCTTTAATGTGCTACATAGAACAACAAAAAAGGCAAGTTTATTGAAATCTGACATAAGTGATTGCGAAATATATGTAATGTTGTTTCCTTTTTTTGCTCTTCTTCATATTTTTAGAGAAATCTACGCACTGAATTTGTCGGAGACTGAACTGAAACAACAATTATCTACAGATCGTAGCAAATGTTGCCGTCTAGCTAAAGCTAAATGCGGGAATATGTCTGATTCCCTGGAAAGTCTGGACTCTGTCACGTCAAAACGAAGTTTTAGTAGCAACAGTTCGGCTAAGAAAAAACACGCAAGTGCACCTTCACCGCAGCCCAGTGCTAAGCGCCCTCGCAACAACGATGATATAGTTTGTACCCCCGACCTAATGAGCATGTTAGAGCCGGACTGCCAGATAACCGTATCTCAAAAGCTACCGACACGGCCACTGCCTACACCAGCAGCTTCTGCACCTAAAATTTTATCGATTAAACCGGGATTTCCTGGTGCAAGTAATATTATGACATCGACCCCAAAAAGCTCGGTGCCACCACCTTTAGTTTTACGTAATACAGGCATTAAAGTTAGGCCGGGTTTGCCGGCACCGGTAGTACGGCGTACTGTTATAGGACCGAGGACACCCACGCCTGGAGCTACCGGTGCGCCCGTTTATCATACCATCAATGGCTATCGTATCGATTTAAATTCAGCCGCTCAGCAAGAAACGTTCCGTTTGCCCAACGGCAAATTAATACAAGTTAAACGTCAAGGGGCCCTGCCTGTCGCTCCCACTATTAATCAAAATTGCAACTCGTGGCAGCAGCAACAGCAGCATATGCAACAGCAACGCGCAGCAGCCTCTCAATCTATGCATCCTATACGTTCCGTGCAAATAACTCAGCAATCCTATCAAACGGTCCAACCTCAACCCCAGCACGGGCCACAATCTCAACAACATCCTCACCTAGTGCGTTATCCTGGCAACATGTCAGGCAGTGGTGCTTCGATAAATCATGCTGTAAATCACAATGGAGGTATAATGCAAGTTATTAACGGCCAGGTGCCAAGCGCGCAAACCCAACCGGCAATTAACGCTAATACTCCCTTAAGGCCTATTATGATTCGCCATATCTTCCCCGATACGCCAATCGGCCAAGCACGTTCCCAATTACAAGAACAAGTCTTCAATGCCATGGAAATTTGCACACATCTCACTAATAAGGTTCAAACCCTAACCAATTCGAATGCTTACAAACAGGCACGAAACTATCTAGAAGTTAAGGAACTGTACATCCACTTATCCTATTTACTAACTTATGCTATAGGGCGTTTTAAAGGATTACAAGACAAATGTTTAGCTGATATGCGTCAATTAGGATTCGTCAGTGATGCCGATTGTTTGGAAAACGGGCAATTGGCAGCAGGTAAGTTGAAATTGTTGTTAATAACTGGACGCCTAGTTGATAAAATTATTTATTATAAATATATATACGTAAAAAAATTAATTCAACAATGACAATGCCCGAAGTGATCTACTTTATAAATATAAATTCAGCAGTATAGAATGCATCTGATTTTCCTGAAGGAACATAGCTAAATTTATTGTAGTCTTAAGCATTGAGCAAAGTTGTTGTTAACGATTTAAGTGTTTTATTATATTAATTTATGGGCATTATTTCATTCGATATTCAAAAATCATTGTCTTTAGTCATTTTTTCCAACACATGGACTTTTGTATGAGAAATTGTTTAAAAAAGTGTTCGTTGAAAGTAAAAAAAAAAAAATAAATAAAAGAAAAGAGAATTTAAATAAAAAAGAAAACCGGAATGTGTAAGTACCTAAAAGTAAATAATTATATGAGTTGTATTTCATTGACTTCCGGCCAAAATAAAACTTAATAGGCACCGAAAACAACATGGACAATATCAATCTAAATAAGAAAAATAAATTTTATTATTAATACTAAACTTTCGATCGAAATTTCTACTTTAATGAGTCCATGTGTGTTGTATGTTTCGAAAAATGTCTGAAGGCAATGAAATTAACTCATGTCATTAGTTTTTACAAAACTTTTAAAATTTAATTTTTGTTTCTCTTTAGGGGTCGATTACGTTTGCTACGGTCAATTGGATGATGTCGATCTTTTCAACACTGGTTCGAATAGCTTTCATAATCAGATTTATGAGTATCGTAAAAGTTTACATGCCAATCTCAAGGATAATGACGATGGCGCCAAATCTCCTTTGCCACCTATCTTCCCATTAGGAGTGGCTCGTCAAGAAAACGAAGATTGCAAGGAGGCTGGGGAGGGAGACGGAGCGGGAGAAGATAGCCTCTTGGAAGGTAGTTTTAAAGGCCATTGGCTGGAGGGCGGAAGTGATTCACCCATGGTACCACCCGATACCGAAGATAACGATGAACAAGACAATGACACTTATAATGATAACGATAACGATGATGAGGATTTTGGAAGTAATAATTTTAGTACTACCCGCGGCGGCACTGAGGATAGCATGCGTCGCAGCGAAGAAACACATGCTTTTGATCGTAAATTAACACGCTTAGTTTCACAATACCCTTCGATTTGGTGCACACGACATCCGGATTATGGTAATTTCGAAGTCACTCGCAAACAATGGAATACCATAGCTTCGCATTTTCGCTATAGTGAAAATATAAAATTGCGTTGGAAAAATATACGAAAACGTTTTGTACGCATTGAAAAACGTATAGCCGAGGGCAAGCGGTTTAATGGGCATTTTGACAAAGCCATGGCTTTCCTGGCTAATCGCGATTTACCCGAAGATCAATGGGTACCTGTTGATTGCGGCGATGCTGACGGGGATACTTACGATCGACGCACTTTAGACGCTATAGAACGCTCCTTAACATTGCAAGGAAGAGACGAGTTTACCCACCTTACGCGTGAACGTAATGATAAAGATAGGAAGGAGAATTTCTATCAACCACCCACAAGGCCTATTGATATAAAAGATGTTGACATGCGCATAATAAACTTTGTTAAAGCGAATAGTGTGTTATGGCGTAAATCAGTCGACCCTGAAGTGGATAAACAAGATGAGGCGCAACGTAAAACGTTATGGCAGCAATTAACTCGTCTCTTACCGCGTAAGTTTCAGCGAAAGATTATTTCAAAAAATATTTTCCAGTTAAAAAATATAATGCACTGTTTACAGAATACTCCTGCGAGGACATTAAAGACCGTTGGCAACATTTATATGAAATGTATAAAACGTTTCGTTTGAAAACTATTAAATCGCCAACAGATCGTTCCTTGCTTGAGCTCAAGTATTCCAAATATTTAGCCAAACTGTATTTTCTTTATAAAATTGACGAACAAGAAATGCGCAATGAAAACATTGCACTATTTGAGGATTGCTTCGAATTGGAGGAAGATGAAGAAGAAGAGGAAAATGAGCATACAGATTGTTCCCCCAATCTTAGTAAAGATACCGTGAATGATTCATCTCAAAAACTACAAGATATGCCAGATGATAAAGAATTGTTACAGCAATTGGTGCGTTGTGTGAAAGATTATCCGGCCATCTGGGATATTCAACACGTAGATTACAGTGATATCATGATACGCGACAATTATTGGCAGGAAATCAATGAAAAACTATCGAATTTTCAACGTAAGTCACTTAAATATATATATTTATCTTTCTGCTTAACAAATATATATATAAACTTTTTTCTTGTCTTTTTTTTTTTTTCTTTTTGTTAAAAGGTGATGTCAAAACCATAAAATTGCGTTGGCAACTGGCAAAATTTAGTTATTACCGTTGGAAACGTGAAAATGGGCAAATTTTGGAAAATTCCAAAATGGAAAAATTTTGCAAAA
This sequence comes from Glossina fuscipes, assembly GCF_014805625.2. Classification (NCBI taxonomy): domain Eukaryota; kingdom Metazoa; phylum Arthropoda; class Insecta; order Diptera; family Glossinidae; genus Glossina; species Glossina fuscipes. The sequence continues at coordinate 2,427,003 of NW_023998490.1, read as the reverse complement.
ATCTACCTATCCAAGATATGGCGTTCTTGGATTAATAAACCAACATTAAAATATAAAATAAAATTAGTTTTTAAACTTAACCTCAACATTCTTTAATTTTAGTATTTATTTATAAACTTACTTATTGTACATTTAACATTCATGTCTAGAATAATTGTAAAAAGTGGATTTTTAATATTAGTTATGTCATACAAATATTATCCACTTTTATCAAATTTATGAAGAACAAATGGAAAGGGTCTCCCTTTTCTAAAAAAAAAAAAGAAAATAGGTGTTTATAAAGTTACTATTAACCTGAAATATCATGCAAAATTTTTTTCCCTTAATACTCTTAAGTTCATCCAAACACCTAGAACGACTTGAGATAGGACCACCACACACTACATAGATTGGCACGTAGTCACTTTCTGCACCAATCTCAGCTTGTTTGTGCGTACATTCGTCTTGTTTTCCGTTGTTCAACGTACAATGAAATTTAGTACACTGAAAAATCTTGATCCAAGTGGTTCGGATCGGACCACTTTCCATAGAACACCTTATTTTGAAAACTCATTATGTGAATAACGAATGTAGGGTATTTAACGAGTTAAGTTTGTTTGATAAATCTACTCGCCATGAAAAAAGTGCAAAATTTTGTATTATAACAATATATACGTCATAATTCTTCCGTTCATTCTTGGCCGATTATCATTATGAATGTGTACTTGCAATAATAATGAATTTTAGTATGTGTATATGTCATTTTATTAAGTTATAGCATTACAACCTAATTTCATATTACACATATTCTGTGCATGACGAGTATACTCGTCATCGTTAAATTTTTGCGAAGCAAATTAAATACAGGTTTTTCAAAGAGGTCGAAATAGTTAACTGCTGGTTAATGGTATGTCGCGTTCCACTATAATGTTTTTATTTGTTTCGAATAATTAAAAGCAAGAAGTTCTTTTTTTATGAAATAAGCAACGTTTACGGAGTGGCGATTCCCACCTCATCGTCATCAGATGATGTCTTCCTTTTAGAGTAGCAAGACGCAAATCCATTTGAAACATTGATCACAAATTCTTTGAATAACTTTTTATATTTCTCTTGAAACTTTCGCATTTTTCATGACTACATCCTTGTAAATTTTCAAAAGATATTTTCATTTCTTTTAAATCTGCTCTAAGAAATGTCAATTGGTCTTTAAAGGCAGGCGCCTTTATATTTACACTCTTTGCAGATTTTAGATAAATATTTTTTAATTTATAATAATTAATGTTCGAAATTTTCTTTTTAGATAAACAAGCCAGTGATGACGAGGATAATGAGATTGAAATAGTTGAACCCAAGACGGATCTTATAACTCTCGATTCAGACGATGATGAACCTTCGGCGAATCGTAAATCATCTATTTCACCTGTTAAAAAATCCACTACAACCACAAATGCCATTATTGATAGTAATAGTAACAATGCTGGTGTGATACACGGAAAAATAGGACAGACATCCTTAAACAAAGACGATACCATTGACTTAATGAGCGTCGCGCAAAGTTTCTTAGCGAGCATGTTGGAAGTAGATATGAGCGAGGGTAGTAATGGTGGTACACAAAATTCTCCAAATAGTACTGATTCGCTTATACACAAAAAGCAGCCACGCAAGAAAACTACCAATAAGCCTAATCCAACCTTAATTAAGCAAAAAGAAATTATGGAACGAGAACGTTTAGAGGAAATGAAACGTACAGATGTGAAATTGAAAATGAAATGTTCCGTAGCACTGGAAAAGGCTGAAGATGTGTATCCATTTGCAAAAGACATGCTTACTTCACAGAAGACAGATGAAGAGGAAGTCGAGGAGAAGTCACCGGAAGTGGCAGAGCATCAACAACTAGGAGATGACGGCACACAAAGGAATTCTGTATCTACAATGGTGGTAGATACAGGTAAAGAGACGGTTAAAGTAGAGGTAGTGTTGGAGGACGACCTAAATACTTCTAACGAAGGGGAAAAGTTAGAAGACAGTAATGTTAAGAATAACGAAGAAGAAGTATTGATTGCACAACCTGCCTCGGAAGAAAATAACGATATTTCCATAGTGAAAGAAATAGAGGAGGAAGCAATCTTGACAGGAACAGAAGAAAAGATAAATGAACCTAAAGTTGATGAGATGTCTAACGAAAATGAAGATTTAGACGTCGATAAAGAAATCGCCAAGGTTTTAAAAGACTGCAATCAGCGATTAGAGGAAGAGGAAAGCGTCAACAATATAGACAGATCAATAAATGATGATAGTCCAATAAAGATATGCTCACCCTCACCGAAAGATATTCGCAATCTTAAGGATACTTTAGATCGTACAATTGAAAAATTAATTACTGATGATAGACCCTGCAAGGATAGCTTAACAAAATCAGAACTAAGCGAACCTGTAATTTCGTTAGCCAAGGAACAACAAACTGTAGCTAACAATCCCGATGCTTAAATTAAGTTTAAATGTAAATCTTCCCGAACTATGCTATGCATCAAATGCGTTAAAAAAAATTTTTTTTTTTAATTACGTTGTATAACGCAGATTGTGCTCTATCGTATAATTATCTGTTATTTTTACTTTCCCATTTTTCATATTCATTTAATTTAATTGTATGAGTTTTCCTGCCTTACATCATCATTTTCTTCCACTTAAATTGTAAAAAAAAATAGCATTATCATTGCATGGTAACGCATACCTTCTTTGTAAGATTTTCATAACTCGTTGTTAAATTTAAAAATTCCATCAATTTTTTGAAACTTTTGATTATTTATATATTTTTAGAAGTTTTTCAAAATCATAAATTGCAAAATCTCTCAAAAAAGAAACTGGTGTTTTTCCTGTACTGGCAGAGAGAGAGAGAGAGAGGGAGATCCAGTGAACTTCAAGATTTAAAGAGGATCCATCTGGTAACTGCAAAGGAACTTTTAAAAGCAAAAATACATAGAGCGTTTTTCTCCAGATGTAATGAAGTAGAGTGTAGCAGTTACACAAGCTGCTACCAGAAACTGAAGTACATTTTCAATAAATTCAACACCATCCCCGTTTGGAATTCGACTCGTTCCAAATGCAAAACCGATTTGAATATCCTCAAGTCTATAGCTAATTCCAAAAGAATTTGCCTAGTTCAAGTCAGGTTTAATCATTGTCATTCAATAAGTAAAAGGAGTTTATAATTTGCAATTTAAATTACTCGCTTTAAGTCACCAGTTTAGCCTTATGAATCCGAACAAGTTAAGATAGAATTAAACTTGAATTAAGTAAAAATTTTGGATTGATTTTTTTTTTACCACTCAAGATTATTTTGTTCTTCTTCTCTTCAGTCAGTGCCAAACCGAAACTGACAAAGTTGTTTTATAATATTGTAAACAAAGCCCGCACTTTCTGCATATAGGGTGTAAGTCAATAAATGGTTCAGGCGTCATCACCCTTATCCATCAAAGTAGCCTTCCTCGAGAGTGACACCATCAATCCAAGGAAATCAACATTTATATACCTTTCTTATAGAACGATTTGTTCAACCCAAATATCACGCTTCAGTTTTGGCAATAATCATTTCTTCATGCATGAAAGAATCGTTAATATCTCGCCTGAACATAGAGTTGAATGGTCAACGCATTGTTGTTCTCGGCCAAAAGCGAACAAACTTGCACCCACTTCCAACAGGGCTTTCACATGAGTAAATTTTCATGTAAAATAAGGAACACACTGCCTTCCAATACAAGTGAGCGTGAGATATCTCACGCTCGTTTTTTCTATGCTCTAAAATCAGTTCTTGCAATTCTTTCATGATTTCTGGAATAACTTGCTTGAATTTATTCGACCAGAATCTTTGTCATCACGAATCTCCGTACAACTTTGTTTAAAATAATGAAAACAACTACGTATTATGTCACGATTACAGTAATTGATGTGTTCTAATCGCCACTCTTCACGACGCTTTTCTTTTTTATTTGCCAAATACTGTAACAACGGAGTAGAGGCAACTTCTTCCTTTTTACGATCTAAAGAAAATTCCAATTTACATTCATTTCCTTTAGCTTTAGCTTCCCGTTGCTCTTCCAGCTTTTTCAAGAATTGTTGGTAATGTGGTTCTTGTTCAATTGTATTAACCGCCGCACGATTTGTTCTTTAAAACGCCTTGAAATGGCGCAAATTCTACAATAGCTGGATACTCATTGCCCCTACTGTCCACAAAACTATAACCATCGAAACGATCGCGAAACAAAAAAATATCATTATGATTCTTAAAAGTAATGTAAGCACGGCAAGTAGCATCTGAACCCAATGACCAATCAGCTGGAGCAAAATAATAGAAATCATGCTCGGGTAACGGATCAATTTGCTTAAGAGTCTTCTTCAGTCATGGTGGGCGGTAGATGACGTATAATTATCTAAAATTCAATTGAAATCAACATTAGGGCAAAGATTTGTTTTAATAACTTAAAACATCATTAAAAGCCCATTGAAACACCATCAAATTGTTTTTACCTTATTTGGTGGTTTAATCTTATCATGTTCATGCTCATATCTTTGAGACTTTGTAGAGGATTTTTCGTCTTTTGCCATGTTTTCTTTATAATTTGAATATTCTCGAAAGTAGCACAATACATGTAAACAAATTTATTCAAACATTCTCAGTTGTATGGAATTTGTATTTTCTCAGATGGGGGTAATTTGTATACAAATTATTGAGTACGAATATACGCTTAATCTCGCATCGATGGCTTTTTTACAAAGCCCTGTTGAATTATTGAGAACGAATATGCGCTTATTCTCGAAAGTCGCACAATACACTATTGGGAAGTCTCAAAATGGACTGCAGCGTTCAATTTCAATTTGTATGCCTTATAAAAGTTAGTCGAAATATCTGCCGTTTTTTGCATAAAAAATATTTATAGAAAAAGCTGTTGAAATTTTGTTTTCAATGTTTTGTATCCAATATGTGCGGTCAAGCATTGTGAGAAGAGAACGCGCAATAATATGTTGAACTCGAAGAGGTAAACACAGGTTCAGATTGTATACGCTTATTATAGCCTAAGATAAATTTTCGACGAAATATTATCAATTTGCAGGTCAAGTCGAGTTTTACGATCAAAGGTTACTCCAAGACAATGAAAAAATTAATGAATAAAGGAACAAATGAATTAATAAATGAATGAATAAACCAATGAACGAATCTATGCATGAATGAAATAAATAAGGAAGGCCAAAATGAATGCCTGAGTGAATACATGCATGAATGAGTGGATAACTGAAGGCCTTAATGTATGAGGGCGTATATCGGTAAATGTATTGAACCTACAAGATCAACAGAGTAGTCCAGTATTTTAATCTCCAAGATGTCGCTAACTTAGCAGACAAGATTATAGCGCTTTTGTCTTTTAATTCCCGGCTGAGTCGCCGAGTAGGCTTATAATCGCGACTAACAACCCGGCAACAATAGTCGCGGGTTCAAATGTCAAGTGCGATGGAGTTTTCAATAGAGCCGACAACCTTAGATGGTGCTGCTTTCAAATTTAAATCTTAGAATTTATTTCTTTGGGTAAATTAATAATAATAATAACAATGATAAGGATATAAATAATTTCTTTGGATTTGCTCATCGTCTTTGCAAACAAACTTCCCTTGAATATGTACTGATACTAAGAATAGTAACCTGATTTTAATACTATATTTCCATTAAAATTTACTATTTATTCATGAGAAGGCAAACGATTCAAACAATCTCCAAAATGTTAAGCACTTTTTGGCTTTCGGTTCTCTTTCGTCTCCTGAATAGTTTTATACAATTTTTATAGGCGTGGCATTCGAT
>NW_023998490.1:2365518-2421166 GCF_014805625.2 Glossina fuscipes | reverse complement strand
TCCTGAATAGTTTTATACAATTTTTATAGGCGTGGCATTCGATTTTAAATGTACATATCAATTGTCGTAGTTTTAAGGTCTTCCCTTTTGTTCAATTATAACTAAGTTAAGTCTTCAATTGAATGGGTTGCTGAGTCTTCACTGCAACTGAATTCTGTATTTATAAATAAATACATAAATAAAAAATCTGCCTAACGCGCTTCCAATATTTCATATTTTTTATATAATTTCAAAAATATGCGTAAGCAGCAGAAAATATTTCAAGTATTGAGATAAGCAAATTGCTCTTTGGTAGCTATAGTCATTGTATAAACAAAATTTCTCGACAATATAGTTGAATTGACTTACTAGATTGAGTTCGGATGGGGTGAACCAATTTTTTGAGCTTTTTATGTAAGGAAAGTACGCCTCTACATCGAATTGCTTGCATTAGACGAGGTCTGAAAGAAAATGTACTAGTAGTACCTGCGTGTGGCCGCATCTATAAAGTATACAAAATCGATAGCATTGTTGTGCTGCAGAATATTGTCTTGCTCGTAAACATTTAGCTAGCTCTATCAAACAACTATCTTACTCCATTTCTCATCATACGAAAAATTTGACAATTTCGTGAACGTAAGTGGTATCGCATTTTACATTTTTATATTCTTGTATTAGATACGAATCCTTTTTTTAAAGATGCAAGTAAATATATTTAAACTTGAGCCGATAGCCTAAGTGCTGGCGCTTTAAGGCTTTAGTCTTCGAATTTTTTCTCTAGTTAAATTAATAAGAAATTAAATTAAATTTACCAAACCGAAAATCAGTTAGAAAAGCAATTTCAGAATCTTTCTGCAGTTCCGTTCGTTAAATTATTTAAAGAAGACTTACAAAAATTTGGCAAAGTGTGGATACATTCATTATTTTGCCTTATTAGTTAAATTTGAAAATAAATTCTGTGTTATCCATCATATTATTTTTCTTTCAATAAAGAAGTGTTTATACTTTTCTATCACACTCTAAAGATACGAAAATTAGCCGCCAATGTTTATGTACTTTCTTTTTTTAGCAAAGTTTTCGCACAATTAAAATCAGCTGTTTGTATTTCAGGAAATTGGAAGAGGCAAACATAATAAAACTTCGCAAGCTTATAACGCATTACCAGCCATTTCCATTTGTAAACAAACAAATACAAAACGCGCACAATATGGCTTCAAATTAGAATAATTAATAAAACCAAATAATTTTCGATGTTCTCATAAAACTTAAGCAAATTATGAAGATTAGTCAAACAATTTCTCAGATCTTTGCACTAATTTTTTCATAATCAGGCCGCAGGTAAATATTTTAAATTTTGTAATGTTTTCAGCGTTTATAAACCAGTTTTCTAAAATTGTCATCTACGGATTAGTCTTCAATTGGGACTTAAACTGTATTAGCAACCCCACATGACTATTTATGCTACGTTTGTCGATAGTAAAACCTGGCAATATTTTTAAATGCACAGTATATACAGCAGTTCATTTAGAAGATTTAGAAGTTAATAAGATTTCGTGAACAATAAGTAAAAAAAAACGAAACGAGCATTGTACAATTAAGTTCAACTTTTGCGTTTTTTTTTAGCAAAATTTTAAAATGGAATTTTTGAGCATCCAAGAAAAATAACGCTCGCAGATTTTGTGTAAAAAAAGAAAAATATTGTGACATTGCGTTTGTAAAAGCAAAGTTACGTAGATTGAAAATAGAAGAAGAGTGTGAATGGCATAAAGACAAAATTATAAAACGTTAAAAAGGAATTAAAATTAAACAAACTTAATAGGAAAAATTGTAATAAAAAAAATAAAAATAGGAAAATGTATTAAAAATTAATCTTTGGCAGAATACAATCGAAAATTATTTCTCAATTAATGACAATGAGCTCCCGTAACAAGTGAGTGCTGCTAAAGTATAAATGTATAATGTTTTTGTGTGTTCCACTTATGTATTAATGTGTTAGTAAGAATTGGAGTCTTAATGCAAAAAGACTAAAGAAGAAGAAGAGATGATTCTGCATGAATGAATTTAAGTTATTATCTATAATTAAAATTTTTTTATATAGTGGGCGTTATGCTTCACTTCCTTTGATTTTTTTTTGTTTTTAGAAATATTAAATGCGCTGCTAAATATTAAATTAAAATTCTATAAATAAAAATTTTATTTAATTTTTTAGAACTGATGTTAAAAAATTATTTGAATATTGGTGTGAAGTAACGAGAACGCATAATATTGAATATACGAATATCGTTAATCGTAATGACGGGAATTTTATGACGCCATTTGGCATTATAACTGAAAGTTTTCCGGAAAGTTTTCGCGACGAGAAAACTATAGCCGATATACCAGCATTTGCATTTCCCTGCGATTTTGAAAGGTAAAGTATATGAATTGAAAGAAAAAATCATTGCTTACATTCTATGTTCAGCGAAAATGCGCCATTATTTCCACTGCAAATAATATTAATTTGAAAACCGCGTAGGTCTACGAAAATAACGCGACAAACATATATTTTTGATCATGTATATTGACTCAATTATGTTATGTTATTACAATTAACATAAATTTTATTAGAGCATGAACACTTCCGTTAACAACATGCATTTGACTAAAGAAATTGGGTAACGGTAATAGGCTCTTTGCTCTTTCCTAATTTGAAAGAAATAAGTGCTTGCATGTGTTTTAGTCAGCGACATGTATCGGTGATATGCTAAAGTAATGCGAGCTATGAAGTGTGTATGAAACTCGATTATTTTAAATTTCTCTACATGAAGTAACGCATTTCCGTTAGTATAATTGAGCTATCCAGTGTATACAGACTCTAATCATGGAGAGCTCAAAATCACACTTTCGACATTTATTATTTTTGTTTTTTTGATTTGACGAAATCTGCTGCCGAAGCCGATCAAACACGTTTAGAATCTAATGGTGATGGTGCTCCATTATATCCCACTTGTTGGTTTTGGTTTCAACGCGCTCCTCAAGAGAGATACCAAACGAATTGATTGAAAATGCCATTTCGAACCGTTCATTCATTACTTGCCAGACAAAAAAACCAAAAGTTTTCTGTAGTGAAAGTGGGTGGCGATGGAAAGTGGGTCTATTGCGACAATTCCAAATGCGAAAGCAGAACATTCATGGCCACAAGGTTTTGCTGTGCATATGGTGAGATCAGCAAGCGAGCTGCTAAAACCGAATGAAACTGTAGATAACGATAAGTGAACAAATTTAATGATGCATTTTTGCAAAAAAGACCAGCAATAACGGTTAACAGGCGAAAAATTATCCTCTTGCATGACAGCGCTCGGGCAGACTCTTCAATAGTTGTTAAGAATGCGCTGTTGCAGTACGAACGTTCTACCGCTCCAATCGTACTCACCAGACATAGCGCCTTTTGACGCGTGGCTTATCTGACACGCGGTTTCGAAATTCTGAAGAAGTGCAAAAATGGACCGACTGCTAAGACAATATCGTTCTTTCGACAGGGCGTGGAAAATATTTCCATTAACATATATTGTACCAGTTTTTCTCTATAAACACCTTTTTCAAGTGAAAAAATGATCAAAATATATGCATGCACCTAATATATGTTTTTGATAATATTAACCACCTTTTGCCACAAGTTACTCATCAAGCCAAGGAAATAATGTACAAATCAATGCATTCCCTAATACCTCAGGAAAAAATAACAATTTGTAATTAAATATCCAACTACCGACATAGTATAGTAGTGTATTGAATTAATATTCGACTCGACTCTAGGAATAGCACTTTGACTTCGCCTCTACCTCTACTCGCATCCTTAATTTTCTTTCTTACTTTCTCTTATATAAAATTAGTCAGAATATCTTGGTACAAAAGTGGTATGTGTGGGAGAGGACCATAAAAATATTGCAATAGATTTTTGTCGTTGATCGTTTTTCAGTAGGTTTAGACGTGTTTACAATAATTGCAATTAGACTACCGTACCATAAATACGAGAAACTCGATGCAAGTCTTATATAACCTCTTTTCTTTTTAAATATGAACTTTCTCTACGTTTGTTGTTTTCATATTGCTTATCTCAATGAAATACGCTCGTAATTTCCGCGATAAGATTGTGTTTACCACATATACGCTCATATATATTTGAATGAATTTGTAAACTGATGATGACTCATATTTATTAACCACAACCTTCTTCCACTTCATTCACTAACAGAGTAACAGAGTACACGCATAAGTAATATGTATCTTTCTATTTGAACAAAATACGTCACAACTTTGTTTTTCTTCCCAACATATATATACATCTGTACAATAAAAGTATTCCCTTTTCAATTGCGATTTTTTGTAATACGTTGTAAACAGACGGATGTTTGGTTAATAAAAATTTTCTGTTTTACATTTCAACATTTTAACTTTAAAATGTTTTTCGAAGAGATCTTCCGCGGCTTCGAGGTCGAAAACTTATAACAATAAATTTATGTTTTTATCGAAATATACACTTTGTACATATGTTCTTGAATACATAAAACATCAGTTACATTAATAGCTTACTTTTAGTGTAAATTATTTCTTTTTTTTTTGCGATATTCATTTAATTAATCAGTGTTATTAATGTTCTGGGACTGTTTATAATTTTTCAAGTAATTTTCGTTAACATGTTTAGAAAGTTTTTTATGTACTTTGCTTGCTTTTGTTTAGGCTATGATTCCATGTTCAAAATATTTTATTTTCTTTTTTTTTCTACTAAAATGTGGTAAATTGTCCAACGAGAACTAATGTAAGCAGTTCTGATGTCTCGTACATGCATGTGCGGAAACTCAGGTCGCTAAAAAATATATTAAGCTTTATTCTAATTACCGTGTTAAAAGTTTTAGGAAATATAATTAAAAAAGAAGTGAAAAGAAGAAGAAGTGGTACACGACTTACTATTAAATACGCAAACCACTTTGCGGTAGACAGCGATTGTGCTATATACAGTTAGTTAATAAGGACTTATATGGGAAGAGTTTGAAAACATTGTCCAAAACAGGGCCAAAACATGCCTGTGTATTAATTTTCTTCGAAATGTTTCAAAAGTTGCGCGCTGTAGGTTGAGCGCAAGAAAACAAGGCGGACAGTCGGACAAAAAAACTTGCATCGTCTCAGACAGCGATTCTCCATTGATATATATAATAAAAGTCTACGTAAACTTAATAGGAGGCGTAGGGTATAAATGAAAATTAAATTTAAATTCCAAGCGTCTTTGAGAGTGATTCGTTAGATGTTAACAAAAAGGAAATGAAAGAAATCTAAAGGAAGCACATTGCATGAGTTTAGGTTGACTGAGGCGATCCACTTCTCACACGTGAATATTCTGCTACATATATTGCTTTAAGCTAAACCTACTACCCTCACATACTTAAAGAGCAACTCACAGTTGTATTAAGTATGACGACTCCAATTCTCAACACCTAGTCCGATGGGGTGAGAAGGTAAGGTAAAATGTTAAGATTGAATGGATTAAAACGGCATAGCAGACGTTCGTACCGCATTTGCAATTAAAACGTAATTTATTTTGTTGGAATTTTCAGAATATTTTAATCTACGATTTTATCTATAATTTTTTACCCGTTCACAATATTACATTAATGAAGAAAAAGGAAACGTTCGAGGCGTTTCTTGCTATAATTGGCTTTAGAGTTTGTAACTTGGGCAATAGTAACTTAGTTAAGGCGTTGTTTATATTGTTTTAAGTTATTACTAAAAATTTATTTAAAATTTACTCAACTTTTATGTATTACACGATTACATCCTCAATGCATTTTAATGAATTTTATTGAAATATGGTAAACATAGAAAGGTTGCCCTTCGCAGGGATCCAAATGTGACAACTTGTTTAGTCATTTTTCTGACCATTGCTCTACGATTTTGTGTCGTATTTTTGGCATGACATGATTTACAATAGTTCGCACTGCAGAGGCCTTTCCAGGTTTTTTTCTGGTATTTGTGTCGTTGTGTTTCAGAAGTTGTTGCAACACCGCCACCTGGAATGTCTTCCTCTTGACAACTTGTATTTCTTTCCGGAATTTAGTTACGCTGATATCATTCTTCGTGATATCGCTACATCAAATTTCAGAGATGTAAGGTCCAATAATCATAATTAAAATAAAAATAGTGACATTTTTCAATTCACATCAGAGCAAATGTTTTTGGAAAATCAGACAAAATTCTGAAAAAATTTGCCGTTTGATAATATTTCTTCGTTTCGAAAAAATTCGCCAAGTTCATAACGATGATGTGTTGTCAAAATCAACAGCGCCATTTCGAACCGTGCCAAGCTCTACTCAGCCTCTCGTTGATAGGATCGATGCAGTTTTCCTAAAAATTAAAGAAACATTTACCATTCAAGAGAGTTTTGAACTGTTTGCATATGGATGGATACAGAACGATTATTTTGCTTTTGGGAGTCGCATGAGTTTGTCCATCGAATCTTTACTAAGGCAGAATGAAATTAACACATTTTTGAAAAGCGATGAAAGGTGGGTCATATAAGATGATAGTGTGCGAAAAAGTTCGGACCTCACGTAAAATTATAATATATATTTGGTGGGTTGGAAAGAACTGCTAGTCCAATAGCTAATGAGCTTAAATTGTGCAGCAAAACATCAAGCATCAGGCATTGAGGAATACAAAAGCATGCTACGGATACACTGATGAATACTGGTTTTTATTTTGCAAGAGCGCCAGGTCTGTTATTTCATGGATGCCCAGATTTACTTAGTTGCAAGCATCTCTGCTATATAGCAAAATCAGTTCACATGTTGAACTAGAACCAAAATTGTCGGTATATGTGACACCTGTTAACACAAGTATGCAATTTTGCTGTCTTTGTAAGCGTGCCATTCGTTTTTGTACCCTATATCACTTGTAGTACTGGGTATATTAACATAATGCGGTCGTATGTTACACGCAGAAGGGCGTAATATAGATACATTTTTTATGATGCCGATCGATTCAGAATCGTAACTTGAATTGGTCTAAAAGTGAAACGAAGCTATCGACTTCAAATCTGGCTGAAATATTGGAAATGCTTGCACGCAGATGGATGTTGAAAATCGGTCAAAGAATCGGCCAAATCGGTCGAAGAACATCTCCACTGCACCACGTAGACTGAGAACACCTGCGTTTTTAAAAAGGAAGAAAAAATATTTTTTTGCTCATTACTCATAAATCGTAGGCGATGGATGTATAAAAATTTGAACGCATAATCTATTAAAAGATATCGCCTACAAATTTCCAATAGAATTTGGAAGCGACTTTAACTTTTCCAAGGACACGCCTATGCGGAAGACTTTTCTTTCGAAAATATAAAAAATCACCCCCTCCATATTACGGAGCATGAAAATTTAATTCTTTTACTTTTTTTTGCCTATTTTAAAATAAAGGTGATGAGCATAAGAGATTCGGTCAAGACCGAATATAATTTTCTTACTTGTTATAATAAAATATGACTATCCACTTTACACACCCGCATGTACGCTTAACACTAAAACAAAGGCTAACATCAACACCAAAGAGTGCATTGTTTTCATAGCCATAACCGACATCACAGACAAACCCAAAAAATAGGGCAAAGTAAGGCAAACGAAGTAAATGTAGGCGCGGCATAAAGCTAAAATTATATCAACGATATAAGAGAACAAAATTCATCTGAATTGATTGTTGGATAACCGTTCGAACGGATAAAACTTTTGAGCGCTATTGCATCGACGTCATAAGCCAGGAGGCATTTTTTTATTTATGGTTTGCATAACATTTTGTTTTATAACAAAATTGATATTGCGGATTTTTACTATAACTGTTGTTCTTGCCTTCTTTGTCTTCTTCATCTGATGTTGAATTAATTTGGTGTTTATCAATTTTTTTCCGTTAAGCACAGCCCTACGTCTGATTAAAAGCGCTTATACGAGAAGGGGTCGAAAATAGAGCACCGCATAGCACTAAAAATTACGTTTCATAGCAACATCAAAATTGGTTTTTATAAGAAAATTTGTTTGCGGTTCAAACAATGGTCCCATTCGATCCGTAGACTACTTTCCATCGATCTTTGTCAAGAAAAAGTAAAAATTGCAGTTTCTTTATAATGTAACGACTGTTTCAAAGTGACGTTCTATGGGTGTGAGGTCTTAGAAAGTGACAATCCATTGCCAATAGCATATCAATACAAAAATGCTATTAAAATATCCCGAAAATTGCGACATGTAGTTTGAACAGAAGATTGCATGGAGAGAGAAAGGGGGAGACACGCTTGAATCCATTAAACATTTTTTCTGATCCGGTTAAGCTCATGTACGTTTAATACTTCTGCGATGTTGTGCACGTCGAGGCTTTCCGCCAAATTTAAAGTGGCGTACACTATAATCAGATTGATCGGAAAAAAAAAATTGAAAGACACCAGAAAAGGGCGTATTCTGAACAAATTTAGTTCAATCTATTGGAATTATTGATCTAAAGTTGTACCAAAGAAAACTGATGTGATTCTGATTATTTTTTGACGGATATTTCGAATCCGATTCAAAGAAGAAGGCTATAGAGAAGAAGAGATCTATTTTTATTATTTTTTTTGCTATGATATTGTTACGGAAATCCCAAATCTAGTTCATTATATCTGCTACCAGAAATTCATGCTTCATCGAAACATCGCTATTCGAAATGTTTCCCATAACTTTTCCCTTAATAGCAGCTTTCTCGCCTGTTGCCGTTCTAAACCATGCTCTAAATTTGACTATTGTCCTGTTGACAAATGAATGAGAAGCACCAGTCTCCAGCATGATGATGAAGTTGTAGCCCTGAATCTTTCCATCGGTCGTTAGGCTGCTACTACTTCTCTTTGAATGAGTAATAGCGACCCAAGACCTACTAAATTTCTGATCCAGCCATTGCCCCGCTGTGCTGACTCTTTTTAGTTTAACGCTTCTTCTTTGGATATTTCCTGGCACCTTCACCAATATTCCGCGTAGGTGATGTGGAGCATTTTCTTTTGTGCTTTGATCGGCATTCCCATGCAAAATGACCGGATTTATGGCAGACAGATTACGTGCGTGTTTTTGAAGCCGGCATTTGCTTATTTTCGCGTAGGACTTGTCGAAGCGCCGCGCAGACCACATCCGAGATACCTTTGTGGCTGGTAACTTCCGTGCTTCTCACCTTCATGCTTGACGTCCACAACGCAATAGCCGCTTCTTGTGTAAGCGCGAAGCCAAGCGTTTCCGTAAACGTCGTTTTCGGCGACGTCCATACAGCTTTTTTAAGGTCCGCGTCGCGAAGTTCTTTAACAGAGGCGTCCATTTTTAATCTCTCCAGCACGTCGTCGGGCACACCGCGATATACGCGAGATTGGCCAGGCGTTTGATTTCGGTATCGTAATCTTGGATCCGTTCGTTCAGCTTCTGGCTGCGCGAAGACAACTCTAGCTGGCTTATCCTCTTCACATGTTTGCTACCATATTTCCTTTCCAATGCACCAATAATTGCAGCGAATTCCGGCCTTTTCCCTTCCGGGATTATCTGAATAATTTCCGCTGCTACTCCTCACAAGGAGGTTATTAAGGCGATCGCTTTATCGTCGTCATCCCACGTATTTTTGGTTGTAACAATATCAAATTGTAGCTGGAATGCGTTGAAGTTAGTGATGCCGTTAACCGCATTATCAATTTTTTCTTCCAGCGCATTAACTTTGCCTTCGAACTGCTTGTACGTTTCCTCTATATGTGCTGCGTTTGTTGTTGCAATTGTTGTTGCAATTATTGTTGCATTTGTTGGTGCATTTGTTGTTGCATTTATTGTAAAAACTGGATAACGTTCGATATACTTGCACCATCTTCGCCTTTTTCTTTGCTGTGTTTTTTCCCCTGCATTTTCTGTTCATCTCTAGTTGCCGGGGTGCTCCCTTCCCTCGATATTATATTCGAATGCAAGTATTGACGGGTCCTGTTCGCTCGTTTTCTAACTGTTCGACCAGTCTTTGCTTTTTAATTCAACTGTGCTACTGACTGTACGAAGGTTTCTTTTTCCCAGCTCCTATGTGAACTGATCCACTTTGAGTTCTTCTAATTTCACCATTTCTCTTGGTCTCCACGATCTCACTTCTGACATCATTTTTTATAAAATGCGTTTTTCTAATTCTTATCATTGGATCGTGAAAAGAGATACCCTTCAAAGTTCTTTTATTTACAATTATGTTCCTTAAATGTGGGATTATACAACTTCTATGTTCTTGTCCGGCTAACTTTGCATTCCACAAATATTCTATTTATATACAATTTTACAAGCATCTTACTATACCTAAATTTATGGTTTTATTTCTAATCCTTGCCTCCTTTTCCGCTGATCGTTTTCATCGGCCGGCAGATGCATGACGCGCCGCGAATGTGCATTTGGTTTCTTTTTCTTTAAGGAATTTACATTTGGGAAAATGACTCAGCTGGAATGGACTAAATTTGGGATTTCCGTAACAATGTCATAATAGGTATATTTCGATATCTAAATAAAGCTAATGTGTGAGTTTAGTAGATTTTCAGGTCGATCAAATATAAATATATGTATATAATGTGAATGACGCATATCAACCATTATAAATATTGTTTTGCTGTTATTTTTCTGTAAACTGTCAGCGTTATTATAGATTAATTATGTTCGTTTTCGAAATCGGTCACTCTCTCTCTCGGTCTCTAGAGAGAACCGTCTGTAGATGTAAGTGGCAAAAAGTAATGGGAGAATTTTGATGCTTGTATAAACCACCACCAGCGGTACACATTTTTTTACTCTTTGTACGGATGTATACAACACACAGACAGGTTTTGAAAGAGGCCCCTCTCTTATTATAACGATTTAGAATCAGTTGCTGAAAATATTTAAGCTTGTCTGTCGGTCAGTCCGTCTTATTTTTTTTGCGTTCAGTCTGCACAATGGCCCTTTTTGCCCAATGGCGGTGAAAGTGGTTCGGATCGAAACATTTTTTCAGTCATTTCCTGTATAACGCGTTATTTTGGAAATTGAATGCAGCGATGTAGACTATTCAATGGCGGGCCGTGACTCTCTATAGTATTTTTCCTTGCTTGATTAGATAATTTTTAAGAAATGAAAACAAAAGTTTTTATATCCACCACTGAAGGATAGGGGTGCACTCTCTTTGTTTTTTTTCGTAACGTATGTAGCAACCAAAAGGAGGAAGCTTTAGATACCCTGTAAAGTATACATTTTTGATAGGCATGAAATTCTGAATTGGTTAAGCCGTGTCCGTCCGTCTGTGCGTCTTTGCGGTATTTGTTGTTGGCAATGTCCTCGTTCCAAAAATGAAGATTTGGATGCCGAATTTGGTAAAGACATTGAAGGTTTTTGCACGCAGGTTGGCATTGAAAATGGACCAAATTGGTCAGAGCAGAACCTCATGTCTGTTTTTCTTAAAAAATATTTATGGGATTTGATCGATACTCAGAAATTATAAAGGGTAGAAGAAGAAGAAGAAGGCAATATTTTTCCACATTTACTTTACGAATCACTCTACGCTTTACATGCAGAAATGGAAAAAATCGGCCGGGCCCACATAAAGTTAGAAGTGATTTGAGGTTTTATGCTTATTTACCATAACGCAAAGAAGACGGACTGGGTTAGTTCTAAAATGAATATGTTAGACATCGCGACCTGATCGACTAATTTTTTCTTAATAATAACAGCGGTGTAGATATCACTTTGGTCATTTCTAAAAAATCTGGGCGCGTTTCTTGAATAATTCTCTGTATAAAGATATCAGTGGCAAACGGAAATTCTTTTTAAAAAAAAAAAAGAATAATCATATTAAGTTTTTATGTCTTGTTGCTTCAAATGCCAATCATGACGTTTTGTTTTGTTTACAATAACGTCCCCGTTTTGCTTGTTTGTGAAAATTTATGTAGCAGAGCCAAAAGCTGGTCATAAAGATTCTCACCATTTTCGGCGGTGGTTTTTCTATATTCAAACTAGAAAACAATACACAGCGATTACATTGCTGTTCAATTGTAATTTTGAGGAAAGAATTTTTAATTTCTCTCTCAATTCAAGTCTGCAAGGAAAATATTGTAGACTTTTCTCCTCCGGTCGCGTATCATTTTTCGGTGTTTAATACCCTACTATGATCAAAAATGTAGACCAATTTAATTGTACTTTTTTAAAGCTACATCGTCGCTTCCAAAGTAATCACCCTCAGATACTGGACACTTACGCTAACGTTTTTCCAATCCTCGAAGGCTGTTATAGTCGATTTGCGGAGCTTTAGATTTAGGAGCAATAGTTGATTTGACGCGTTTCAGGCCCAAAACGTCTTCTAAATGCCTATTGACTGATTCGTGTGGAATGCCAAAAGCGTCAGCAAGATCCCTAATCGATGCTCCTCGAGCACTGAATCTTCGATTTGTTCTGAAGCGACTTTCACCGGCGAAAGTTGATGCCTGAGGGGGACGCTCTTCGCCTTCAGCCCGCTCTCTGCCTTCTTTGAACTGTTTATTCCAATTGTAAATATTTTGTCAAAGGCTCCTCCACAAAGGCTCTCTGCAAAATTCTAAACGTTTTGGAACTTGAAAATTCGTTTCGGAAACAAAATTTAATGCGACTTCTTTGCTCAACAAAATCACCCGTTGTGAAAACCGGAAAAAATAATTTGTTCATCGTACAAAACCAAATGGATTTGCAATATTGGCGTCGTTTATAAAGTGAAATTTGGCACAGATATCTGTTGCAGTGCTGACAGTTTGGGAAACAAAATATTCCTGACATTCTATATACCCGCGTAATTTAATTTGAATACTGATCTTAATTTTTGATCATAGCATTGCATATATGTACACATATATATGTAGAAAGTGTGTATATTATTCCATGTATCAATTCGCATTTGATATTTATGTTAATTCCTTTCGATTAATAATCAAATGTTGTAATAAGACTTTATTATCGATTCAATAGTTCTAAAGGAAAGAGGAAACGCTCTTTTTTCATAAAATGCATATATTAATGGCATCACCTTATACTTATCTCAAAGAGTGGGCAACCAAGATTCCATGGAAAAGAAACAATTTGCAAAGAAAAAAATCAAAGTAAGTGAATTTGCGGAAGTATAGTATTTTTTTTATTTTTTCATTTGTTTTTATTTTATTGCGTAGTAGTTTTCTACTTAAAAAGATATCATTAGCATGGTATCAAGTGGCTTTTTCACTAAGAAAAAAAATACATTATTGTATATAACAAATGTGCTGAGCTAATTTAAATTTCTACGTAAGAAAATGATATAAATTTGACCAGACATTAGAGATCAAAGATCTTTGATGACTCACTTCCACTAGCGTTCTTGTCATTGAAAGAATATTCATCATACATATATATATATGTATATATTTTGTCTTAAATGATTCAATGAAAATTCATAATTTGTTCAGCAATTACCTAATTATCGTTCTTCACCTTCACGTGCTGCGATTATTTTCTACGAAAAATTGCGAAGAGAATAGATGTTGAATAAAAGCTGATAAAATTTCTCTGTTTAATATGAAAATTGGTCTAGTTTAAAGGTTTTGGTGTTATTTATTTATTTTTTTTTTTAATTAAACGCTGAGATATTTTGAAGAATGTAATGCTACGTTACGCATATTTCTTCTTTTAGAATACATTGTGACTACTGCAACAACTTTCAAGCAGTATGTGTACATTCATTTGACGCATATTTGGCTCTCTATCTTTATTAAGGAATGAATTAAAACGAAGATGATTCACGTTAGGACCTACTGAGGCGCGTCATGTACATTGTTCATTTGCGGCTCTGTATTTTGTGTGAATTTCAACGCACATGCTACAGAAGCCTGTAGAAATTTATTGAAAATTTTTGGTGAAGGTATAGTTTCCATATAGGTTGAAGGTATAGTTATTCTAAAAACGGAGAGAAATTTCTCCGATACATTCGAAAGTAAAAAGAGCTTTTTTAAAATAAGGCATTCAAATACGGTCCTTTATTTATGGTTGCATAGGTTGAAAAAGTAAAGCGGGTATGTAGAAGACGAATTACAGGGTTGTTGTTGGCAGGGTTGTCGTTGCATCGCAACGAGTGCATTGCAACGAGTGCCCAACCAACTGAGTATTGAAAAAATTGTCAACAAAAAGTTTATTTTTTAGCCAAAAATAGCGAATTACTCATCAATTACTCGCCGCATTCAGCTGTTGTGACAGTGGAAGGGAATGCTACCGTTACAAGTCGGCTCCTACACATCGTCCACTTCTTATACATGTTGCACGGAATGTCAGCGAAGAATGTAACTCAATTCAGACAAAAAATAATATAACGTACTGTGAACTCTTTTTTATTTTCAGTCCATCCTCGCACATAAATTGCCTTAACTTTTTCAAGGAAATTCATTAATGTCTGCGTTTCGTCAACAGAATACGTCTAGTTGATTTTCACGCATTCCGATTGGTTTTCGTTTCGTTCAACTAATTGTCGATTTTTCTATTTTATAATACCCTCACTATAATTCGATAACTAACACGAGCCTCTCAAACTTTTTAGATTTCTTCGTACTATTTACACACTTAATTGATTATCATTACGTAGACATATAGTATGCACATGCATGGTTAACCGTGTAACAATTCTTTGTTTACGAGTAAACGCATTACTGCCAGTCAAAGGTGAATGCCACTTTAATACTTAGCACACTATACAATACAGTGATTCATACGTGCAAATTTATGTCTTATATGTCTTTAGTTGTAAGTCTTTAGTACTCAGAAATTCCAATGCTACTTATCTAATAATATGCATTAAAACTTTTTTTTATTATACCTTACATCACTCGTGGTAGAAGGGCATATTAAGTTTGTGGTGATGCATACAACGTCCAGAAAAATTTGAGAAAACCTCGGCGTCCTATTTTCTCGTTTTCAACCTAAAAGCCGCAACTTATGAGGGACTTTGATCAAATTTGATGCAATGACGTATTTTGGCCCTGGTACGAACACTATTGAAAACAGTTCGGATCAAGCCACATTCACAACCACTTTCCACATAGCGCCTTATTTTGAAAAGTCTTGGTATGAAGAACCGCATTGAACGAAGTGGTGCCGATCAAGCATGTCTGTCCACCTGTTCATTTTGTTTTCTTGTGTTCAACATATCGACTCCAGTTTTTAAGACATATTAATGAAGTTTGGTACACTGAGATGTGTTTGTTTGAGGACGAATGCCATTGAAAGTGCTTCGGATTGGACAACGTTTTCGACTTCTTCCAATAAAACGCTTCATTTTGGAAAGTCGTTCCACGAATAATAATAGCGCGTTATACGGTGTTTAACGATGGGCCGTGGCCCACTATAGAGTTTCCACTTGTTTTTCTTATGTTGATTGATATTTTTATACCAACCATCGAGATATCTGGGATGTATTGACTTTGTCAAAACGTTTGTAGCAAGAAAAGGAGCTTCGGAACCCCTATAAAATGCATATATTCATATATAATCACCTATCTATGTCAGTCCCTGGAAACATCATTGCTTATTGATCGGAAAGATTAAGATATCTTATCCAAATTTGGATGATCAATATTAAAAATTTGCCAAACTGAATGACGATCATATCCACAGTTCGATATAAGCTGAAAATACCACGACTTTCAAAAGCAAAAGATTAGACCTCTGCTCATTTCTCATAAGCTGCAACAAATAAAAAGCGATGAGACGACTTAAACATAATTTCAAGAAAAATGCCTTTGGATGATCCTACAAACCATAAAAATTAGAAAAAGTCACCTGCCTAATATTATGGAGCGTTGAAGATTCATCTTTTTTTTTCTTTTTTTATGCAGGTGGGGAGTGAAGAAGATTCGTTAGCAACCGAATATAATCTTCTTGCTCATTAACTTTCATTTACGAATTATTTGTTTAAACAAGAAAACCTATAAACTTCATCAACAAGTGCTATGCATTGTTTGTTGTTTTACGTCCACACTTTGACGATTACTTTTCATGCATGCGTGGAGAAAATAAAAAAATCGAGTAAATTATCGTTCAGTAAATATAAATGAGTAAGAAACTGAACGCAGTTTTATTCATTTTTTTTTTTTTTTTTTCAATTCTATGTTTTGAATTTTCTCGGAACTGTGGCAATCAAGGCATGTTTACATTTTAGAATTCATAATGAAAGAACGAACTTTAAGTTATGGGAATTGCCTTATGTGCCCCTATTTTGAAACTAATAACGAATTCATATCTGGTTGAGGATCAATTATGAATAGTTGTCACTTCAATATGGACATGGTTTGTTTGGGATCGTCAACAATGATCTTATAACCCAAGTCTCAGCTAATTGAAGAAGAGTACTTTCATGGAAAAGTAAAGTGCATTTGCTTGCTTCCATAACACTTAAATACACACAACGCTTCGGTATCACAAAAAGAAACTGTCAACATGATCTTGACTTTTGAACGAGTTAAGCGCGGATTCCTCGATCGTGCTTCATCTTTCGCATAATATTCACCGATTGGTCAGCGGCTTCAGGTTGGTAATTTGTAATCATTTTTTGACAGACATATTAAAAAACGAAACTTTTTTATGATTACAAAAGGACGTGTTGTACCGCGGACGTTGCGTCTACCGCAATTGAATGCATTGACATGAATATGTACATAAATGTCGAACACTTCACTACTAATCCGCAAAAATAATTATGTGGAGGTTACATCCTACCTGTGAAGATTAAATGAACAAAAAATGTGTATCTTGCATCCATTTTAGTTTAGGAGTAACGAGTAATAAACAGGGAAAGGAATGTTGCATAGACGCATGGATGTTGTAGGCGTATATTTTGATCGGTTGGGGTCATACTAAAATTCTGTGGCGAACTTATCGCTGACACCTTCATTTTTCAAACTGGAAAATGAGTACAACATACACACTACACAGTTAAGTAGGCGAGCAGAGCAAGTTTTTAAAGCTTGTTTCTTCGCGCCATAAAAGTTTAGACCAAAACAAGTAAATTTTCATACAGTGTAATGTTGAGTAGATGTGACCGATTTGGTCCATTTTAGTGCAGGTACTACAGTGCCGCCCACAGAATAAGCGTTTAAATTTGTATAGATTTATATGCTGTAGGTTTTGAGTAAAGAGGCAAGAACCATTTTTTCCCTTTTGAAGACCAGCGGTTTTCACAGTTTACGTATTATTCCATGCGTGTCCTTTGACCGATTTGGCTCATTTTTGATACCAACCCGCGTGCTGAACATCCAATATTTCTACTAAATTTAAAGACTTTACTTTTAGTCTTGCGGCCGAAGACGAACAGTGGCGTACTTGCTTAAGCCGGGTTAGAATTTGATGCTTCTCAGATGCTACCTTTTAAAATTAAAAAACATTTGTTTTTTTCTTCATTACCAATAAACCACAACGTACATAACAATAAATGTTTCCATGTATCTTCTATGGCTTGTTCTGCAGCCCTGTTAAAAAAATGAAAAAAATTGGCCACACCTACTCAATGTTATAGAATATTGTAATTTCATCTTTTTGTTAAAATATTTGCAGCGTCAAGGGGGAAATTTCAGAGTCGCCATGAGGTCCACATAATATGGATCAGTATCGAATGTTAACCGTCCTACACATGCTTATCCGTTTGTCTGTGAATTTCTGTGGTAAACGTACTGGTGGTCGCAAAATTTAAGATATCTGCTTCAGATCCCTTTTATATGTCCATCTGCCCGCCTGCGTGATGTCTGTCATAAATAGTCTCCTGGCCCCAAAAATAAACCTATAAACTTCAAATTTGACAGAAACATTAGACGTTCTTACACTCAGCTTGGGGCCAAATCGATCGAAGGACACCCCAAAGCTCTATGTAAACTGGGGACACCTCTGTTCTCTACCTCAGGACACCTCTGTTCTGCCCTCCTTTCTGCCCCCAAAAGGAATAAATCTACAAAAAATTTGAACGTATAATCTATGAGCGATACTGCAGTAACAGTACTAACATGGAAACAATTGATCACGTCTATCCAATATTATAAACTATCCTCCGAAAACCCTCTAAAGTGTAGACAGTTTTAAAATTCGGAATTCACTTAAGCATTTCTGTCCTAGTGTCTGTCAGCCCAACTGTTTAGTATCTATGGCAAAGATTCTTCCGTTCGCAACAGTAAATATATACCTCCTAAGAATTTGAAGAGGAAGAATTTGAAAATGACCTAAACCTGTTAAGGGACGTGGCTACAATACTTATGCGTCTATGCATTAGAAATTGAGAACAGCGTCTCTCTCCGTTTTTTTTCGCTTGTTAATTCATAAAGGGGAACACGTACACCATATAAATTTCCATTTTTATTCTGAAAATAGAAAAAGCCGATATTATGGTGTATGGAAATTTCATTCTCTTTATTTTCTTCAGTCTTTTTTTGGGATAACATTAACGGGTCTAAAAGTTTCGATCATGACCGAATATAATTTTCTTATTTGTTTTTTTTTTTTTTTTTATCAACAAATGTGTAAACTATCGTTATTATCATTGCATCGCATGAAAACATGAAAGATTAGTTAGTTGCTTATCTAACATTAAACGAAGAACAGTTACGTTAATGCGGACGCTTGTCTAGCGTCAAGCCATTATTCAATTAATCGTTATCTTATATTATTATGCAAAAACTAACTTAAGTAAATCAATTAAATATTTTGGATAAAGTAAATGTAATTAATTGACATACGTATTAAAGTCAATCATGGTCACAATCATGTCATTTGTATCATTCAGTGAGTATTAGTGTGTAAACTTTTGAATAGCATGACAAACTCAAAATAATTTGATTTAATCCTTTTCCGTCTACGGTGAGAATTCGTGAAGCCATACAAGACAGCATAGAAAGCAAATTTTCCCCATTTAAATTCTTTTTCTCTCCTTCTTTCTCATATAGTTCCTCCTCCTAACAAAAAATCCAAAACGAAAATTTTAAAATACATTCTTGATATGCTTTCATCCTTTTCTTATGCCCATAATATCAATTTGACGCTATGATTGTTCGTAACTCATGCACATTTTTTTTGATCGCAAACATTTTATATATAAACTTCGCATGCTATATAGGCTTTATAAATATCCATCTATAGAAGAGAAAAAAAGCCCAACAATGACATATACATCTTTATATCTATCATATAGAGATTGGTCGCTTGTATTTTAATTATAATTATATAATATGTATAATTATATTTTTTTACGTCACGGATGTCCGACGATATTTCGTTAGAATTTCGACGCGATTTTATTTAACAAATTTAAATCGACTCACCCAAAATAAGTGAGAAATGAATTAAAGGAAAAGGTTAAACGGAAACAACTCTTCTAATCAATTTTTTGGAAAACTACCGGCTTGGGATAGGCCCACTCACCCAAAAAAAGTGAGAAATGAATTAAAGGAAAAGGTTAAACGGAAACAACTCTTCTAATCAATTTTTTGGAAAACTACCGGCTTGGGATAAGCCCACATTTTATGATGGCGATCAAGCATCACCTTCTAAATCGATTTAAGCTTGTCTGTCCGTACGTTCTTCTTGTTCCCTTGTGTTCAAACTATAAACCGCAATTTTTGAAATATTTTGGTAAATTTAATACACTTATCTGTTTTGGTTCAAGAACGAACGCCAGTGAAAATAGTCCGTATCGGTTCACTTTTCCAACCGCCTCGCATATAACGCCCTATTTTGAAAAGTCATTATGTCAATAGTCACATCGTAGTGTAGGGCATCTAATGGTGGGCCGCGGACAGCTGTAATGCTTTTACTTGTTTGGATTCGTCTTCGTACTATACTTGTCAATAATTTTATACCAGGCTAGCTTAAGATATAACTTTTGATTGACGCGAAGAAAAACAAACGAAACTGCTTGCGAGACAATTTATAGAATAAATTTCCAATCAGACGGGTGTATATTATATCTGCATATAGTGGCTGCCGATTGTCTTCTATGTAGCCATAATTAATTTGGCCTGGTTTGGTGTGAATTACTGGAATTATGAATTAACTTTTGATTGCAGCAGTTCTTCTTTCTTAAATAAACTATGTGCATCTCATACATAACATACTCCGCCTTCCAAATGTAATTATGTAATATTTACGCTTATAACCATTCAAAGACTTGTTTGAGCAACGTATTATATATATTCACATCCAGTTTTGCTATATTTCCTTATCCTTAATTCCTTATACTTAATGTTAACGATTTTTTATAAACCGTTTTTATGAAGCTTCCCACATATCAATAATTGCCAGATTTTTACGCATTATCGCAGCATTGATCGATTCAAAATCGCCTGCTAAATGATGTCCGTATCGTTTTTTTGTATTCAAATTAAAGGCCGTAATTCTTCAGAATTATGATACGCCGACGTTTGTCAACCAACGGCGATCGCTATAGAAAATTACTCGGATTGCCCCACTCTTTCAACCACGCCCCGTAGGTAATGTGATTTTTAGAATTCCACAATAAAAATCGATTCACAATTGTATTTGAGCACTCTAAATCGATGTGAAGGCTTTGGTTCGAATGGGACTCTTTACGACTGAAACATAGTACATATATTTGAAAAAGAGACCAGGTTTTTCATACCCCTTGACGAAAGTTCGTTCATAAGAATAATTTGAAATAATTTGAAATAATTTGAAGAATTGAATTTGACCCACTTTGAGGCACTTTTTTTGGATCCCAACTCATTGAAAAGTTTGTATGTTAAAAAGTAAGTTTTTAACATTTTATGATGAAAATTGGTATTTAGAAAATTAAACACGCGGAATTTGGTTCACGTCGGCCTATTTGGGGACTCCATGTCATGGTTTGCTATGACGAAGGCAACTGAGAAATAATGACATTTTTGACAAGTAAGTCAGATGTCTTGCCAAATTTGAATCACGTTTGTTGAAGCTTCGAGTAATCCAATCCAATGTGGCGGCTTTCATTAAATTTAAGCAGTTGCATAAAAGTAATGTGTAATTCCTGGGTATATTATTATTAAGATGAATGAATGCATGACCGAAATAGACAAAGTGGTGCAAGGTATGTAATGGTCGACCATTCCCGACTATAGCATTCTTATTTGTTTTCTACATACACATTCAACGTTTATAAATGCCGTCACTTCAAGGGAGAATTTTAAGGAAACAGATCATCGTACTTTCTATGTTGTCAACATTGGCCTGCCCCTTTTGAAAGTGAAATTTCCATTTTATTAGGTTGAAGGGAAAGTTCTGTCGTATTTTAAATAGGCAGGTAATTTTTCTTATAAATAAAAAAGAAACATCTGGCTAGTGAGTGTTAAAGCAAAGTACATGAATAAAATACGACAGAACTTTCCCCCCAATCTACTAGAATGTTTTGCTATGTTCGATTGGTCACAATTTACAATGCTTGACGTTCTTAACTAATGGATCCATTGTTTGTTGTGCATCGCGAACACTTTTTTCACTGGGAACCGAAGGTAATTTATTGAAATATTTTTAGCGATAGTTCTTCTCATTTTCATGTTTAGAATAATTAAACTGAAACTCTTATGGAAACTTTGAAATCTCTTTTATATAAAAATATCAATAACAGTAGTATCCTCCCTCCAGCAATTGGGAGATAGTGGAATGGATATGTTATATAGAGACCTCTGTTGCTGACTCGGTCGTTGGCAATAGTTCCTAGTCGGAAACATATAGTTGTTGGAGCATAAACGATAGCCTTATTCCTTTAAATCAGGATTTGTGTGTGTTTGTGTGTGTTTTTTTTTGCAATACTTTAAGTTCGGGTAAAAACAACTGATAATTCGCTATTTTTATTGTTTGCCTCCACCAGTACATTTTCACGTAACATTGCAGACAACCGAAATTTAATACATTTTTGAGCGGCTTATAAAAATAAAGAAATAATTAGTAGAGATGGTAAATGTGCCGAGTTTATCGCACTTTTCTGTAACTTCTCTGCATTAGCATGCTGCAAAATAGAACAAGTTAAAACGTTATAGCAATAGAACACAGCCGACCCCGATAAACACGCCACAGCATTTCGTCTAATACAAGTTTTCAACTTTTCTCATCATAAGACTCCAATCATTACCATATAAATGATTAATTTTCCCGAAAATACTTAAATGGGAGAGGCTGCAAAACTTAAACCGACGTTGTCCAATTTCCTTAAAACTAACCCTTTTCTCCAAGAATTTGTTATTCTTCAGGCTCACTTTTCAAAAAAAAATTGCCCCAAAAGCACAACTATGTGAACCGAACTTAACACGCCAAAATTTCGCTTTTTTAAAACAAAATTTGGAAAAAACAAATTAAAAATTAAACCTTGTTGTAATGCAAAGGTTTTTTTTAAGGAAAACGAAGAGTTTGTATGGAAGGGAATCAAAAAAATTGTTCCACGACTAAATACCACTTTCCTATGCTTTTCGTCGAAATGTATTAAAAATTGCAATTATTTCATGTAACTTTTTTTTGTTGTTCTGATTGAACGATATAAAAAGGTAGCCGTAAAAACTATCCGATCTAATCTAACTTCAGAAGCGTACTTCCTGTCGCTAAAACACGGCAACGTAACAAATTTTATAAACAACTACAACCTGTACATTAACTGTAAGGACGCTTAGATAGGAAGCGGGCAGGCAACCCGAAATTGGTATAATGAAAGATCAGTCTATGTGAAATACTTTTGAATGCTGCATACATCCATACGAAGTTTCCATATCGCAAATGGTGGAGAGCATAAAAGTGAAGTTTTTGTACAAAGCGTTAGTTTCGCCTACACATATGCAGTGGCGTTGTACATTTCGTTGCAAACGAGCGTTCACCTTTGCAGATTGAAGGAAAGTACATTTATAATGTCCCATTAGGCTTATGCATACGATTTTGGTGAGAACCTTTGGTACCATTTGATGTTCAAACGTAAAGATTTAATTAAATAAACAGCTGAAACTCTGCAATTGCGAGGGATTAAGTTTATTTGGTAAATGTGGGCGGGCCAAATATTATCAATTTAGGTAATGTTCTAGAATAATATATTAAGTGCTTGCATATATTTTGATAATCTTTTTTCACTTGAAAAAGCCATTACTGAGAAAAAGTGGTACTATATATATTAATCGAAATACTTGCCATCGTTTGCTACGACTTTTTCCCATCTTTGGCGGCATCGTGTCGAAAGGAGATGATATTCGTATGACAGCGACTCAATCATCGGCCCATTTTCGCACTTCTTTAGCATTTCGAATCCGATTGCCAGTCAAGCCATACGTCATCGGTCTGAACAAGTAGTAAGCAGAAGAAGTCTGGTGAGTACGCTGGGTACGGCAGTACTTCTTATTCGAGCTGCAACTGTTTAACCTTGACAACTTTTGCAACGTGTGACCTGTCAGCCACTATTGTTGGTCTTTCTTGCAATGGTACAATTGGTCAATTTGTTCAATTGACGTCGGGAGACATCTACAGTAACAGTTTCATTCGGTTTTAGCGACTCGTTATAGAGTACACCATGTTGATCCCACCATATGCACAGCAGAACTTTATAGCCGTGAACGTTCCGGTTCAGCATAAGCAAAGACTTTTTGCTCTTGGGATTGCCCTATCAGATCCACCTCTCATCGCCAGTCACAATACGACATAGAAAATTCCGCGGCGATGTTGAAACGTTCGATCTTTCCATCGCACGTAAACACTTAGAAACAGATGATTCATCGGTTGCTAAGTTGTTCGAAAATTCTTTGGGAGTTTGAACTGGCCGGATGGATGTCAATTTTTATCACTTTTTAACCGCTGGAACTAAAACCGACGATTGGGTTATGACAGAGCAACATCACAATAAGCTTCTAAATGTGTTTGATGGGCTTCGGCAGCAGATTTATTTGAATCAAACAACAAAAGTGGTGAATGTCGAAAATGCAATTTTGAGCGTTCCATGATCAGCGCCTGTATAAAAAGAATAACTTAATAATACTAAATGGAAAGAGAAAGGTCAATATCATCGAATTCGCTGATCAAAATACATGCAACCATCTATTAATTGATCTGAATAGTAAAAAGTACTTTGGCACTAGATGAGTTGTATGAAGTGAATTTTCAAAATTGTAGTTACGTTTTTGAGAGGCGGACATATTCGTAACAATATTGAAAAAAAGTTTTAAAAAAGTATGTCTAGGATGTTGAAAAGCTTACGCAAGATTTGAATTAAATAGAAAACATTTGTTTTTCTTAACATGAGGATGGGGTCATGCGTGGCATGCGTGGCACAGCGTATCAGGCAAATGGCCTCGACGGCTTTGCTGGTACATAGACACTCTTTTATTCAAACCCTCCTTGACCATTTCGTGTGGCTGAGCTTCGTTAATGTGTCGTCGGGCGTCGGTTTTGAAAAAAGATCGCGAAAAAATACTTCTAAATTACGGTTATACGATAGAAATTAGTGATGGCAATGAAAAATCTTCTACTTCTGCCTCTCTCTATATCTACTTATCTATCTATCTCGCTCTCTCCCTCTCCCCTCTACGCTCTCTTATTCGCCCTTGCTATGGAGCGCCAGTTCTTAAACATGACATTTAAATACTTGTATATAACTGAAATTTGGGTGACTTTTTCTATAAAGAAAATTCAACGAGTGGCTCCGCAAAGGTACATTTTTTATTAGAAAAATTTTCTTACAGTGAATCCGTACAATCTTACTCGTTCGTTCTGACCACGGATGATTCGAAGTGGCGTTTTGGATTTTGTCGACATGATCCAAAAAGCCTGTCCACCATGGTTATTATAACACTCCTGCCTTGGCATGACACTTTCCTGAGATTATTGACGGTGTTGGCTGAAGTGAGGCGATTAAATAAAACTGAATTTCGTCAGTTTCTCGCGGAGGTATACAATAGCGGAGTTCCCGATTTGGGTTGCCAATTGAAATTGATATATAATGGTGGACAAAGTGTGAGTACTTTTTCTCTTGACTTATTTGCTTATGTGTTCCTTTATTAATAAAACAGAAAAATTCTTCTTTTAGCAATTTGTATTCGAGCGGCCTAAACAATTCCAATTGCCCAGTATACCAGAAAATGTAAGTGCACACATACCTCCCCTCTTCAATTGTTTAGATTAAAAGTGTGTTTTTTTAAACCTCGCTTTTTAGCATAATCTAAATTTATATTATAATTTCGTGGATCCAAAGAATATGATTGCTGTATTTGCGGCGATGCTGGCGGAAAGACGTATCATATTTACTTCGAGACGTTTAGATCGTTTATCGTCTTGCATTCAGGCAGCCAATGCATTTCTTTATCCTATGGTGTGGCAACATATATTCATACCAGTATTACCTATGAAACTTAAAGACTATTTAAGTGCTCCCATGCCTTATCTAATTGGAGTACCGCAGAGAGTGCTAGAAACCGTATGTTCAAATAATAATATGTCAGTTTTTTGACTTCATATACTAATCGCGCAATTTTCATATGTTTAGATGATGCCCGAGGAATTGGGTGAAGTGGTTATATTAAACTGTGATACTAAAATTTTTGATAGCCCTTTTCATGATGTTCAAGATATGCCTGCCGAAATAGTTTCACAATTAAAAAAGCATCTCAGTCATTCAAATCAGCATATGGGCGATCGGGTCTCGAAAATATTTTTGGGTGTATTAGTACAACTTATTGGCGGTTATCGTGATGCCGTTGAATTCCGTGAAACGGGCAAAACCTTCAATCGGGATAAATTCATTGAGTCACGACCCTCGCACCTGAGACCGTTCCTTACCAAAATGATGGATTTGCAGATATTTCAACAATTCATCGACGAACGTTTGGAAATGATGAACACAGGTCTGGGATTTTCCGATGAATTCGAACAAGAAACGGTTCGTTACGCTGAGAAATTGAAAAAACGTGGTCGTTTCTATCAATTAAAAGAAAAGGTACGTTGTCCTATATTAATCATAATTTGCATATATAAAAAAATAGTATTTATATATATATATATATATAAAAATAACATATATATATATATATACATTACAAATGTTTGAAGGATTCAAATGGTTCGATAGTTGGGTTTGGGTTTTCTAAACTAAGTAACGCTCTTTGTTGTGACTCTTTATTTATCACTTCTACAGCGACTTTAGTTATAAGTTCCTATTTTTCCTTTATTTTTTTAATTTTCGTTGTTTTTTTTTTAACAAATTTTAATATTTTTAATACTTTATGGATTGTACACGCTTTAATTCTTTGGCTTGTATCTCCTGCTCGTTGTTGTTGCGTTAATCGTTCATTTCTAATGGTTGCGAAGGCTTGATAAAAAAAATTTTTATTTTTAAGTTTAACTTAATGGGTGTTAGTATTTTTTCGCATATTTTTTATGTCTATCACATAGATGTAAATATTGGTAACATACGTAAGCACAAGCATAAGACATCCCCGAGGTGCTCAAAGTAAATAGATTTGTGGACACCTTGTCATTAGGTTAAATTTAAGAACCGTCCGCAGCAACTCACAGATTTGCAATACCTGAAAAATTTGCGTCGTTCGTGTAATAAAATAATGAGCAACAATGAATCTAATTTTCAGTTATATTCGTTATCCACATTCTTTCGCGCTAGTAGATAACTTTGCCGTAAAAAAATGGCGAGACTTTTTCTCCCAAATTTAAACTTTTCTCTACTTCTATGTCAAGAAGAATAAAATAAATTCATTTCTTTGACTAATAAGTAGGGTGAGCCGCAGGCAATCGTCCACTTCCTTTTTTCCTTTTTAAGATGGAATGGATCAAGTCAAATATTTTATCGTTATTATGTTCCTCAGATGCGTTCAAGATTTGAATAACAGCTAAGGAAACAATAAATTGAGCTTAACATAGCATTTAAGTTCGTCCAAGGGACAGATCCATTAAATAGAAAACACGAAGCTTTGAATGGACTTCTTATTAAGTTTATTCAATTTTTCGATAATGATAAGATGTGACATAAGATTTTTATAGTCGGCGCT
This sequence comes from Glossina fuscipes, assembly GCF_014805625.2. Classification (NCBI taxonomy): domain Eukaryota; kingdom Metazoa; phylum Arthropoda; class Insecta; order Diptera; family Glossinidae; genus Glossina; species Glossina fuscipes. The sequence goes on along the minus strand of NW_023998490.1, from coordinate 2,394,144 downwards.
TAATGCTTCTAAAAATGCTATGAACTTTATATTAGAGGAGAAGTGTACGTGCTTTGACATGTTTTGAGTGTCTTCAGTAAGGCGGGATTTGCAAGCATGAAATGGTTATTTGATAACGAAATGAGCTCACCAGTGTGCACCATAAAGATTTTTGGCATTTTATTGCTCAATCAACAGGTGTCAAGTGCGCATAAGTCATAAATTGGAAAAGTGATTGCGTAGTAACGTTTTTCTGTGGCATTGGCTCATGCCTTTTTTTTTTTTCTTTAAAGAATATCGGTTTTGCACCACATATATGTTAGTGAGTGTGGAATTGGATTTTTTAAGAATGCCAAAAGCCAATCTTAATAGCCAGAGTATATCATGTATATCGGTCCCAAGACCGAATCGCATTGGCAGGAAGGCGATGGTTTTAGCTTGCTGAAACAAGAAGGCTGAGTGCGTCAGCTGCTAAAGCCTAGTCAAATAATTAATGGCAATCGCTGCTGATTGACGGTTAGCTTATCAAAAAACGAGAAAAATATTACAAAAACGCAACACAGGCCCACTTTTTTGAAAAGCATGGCGATTTTTTGAAAGCACTCAACCGAGTCGTGCTCTAAACCGTACTGCTCATGCCTGTGTAACTTGGTTCAATCCAATCAAAAATGGTTCACGATAAGAGGAATATATTTTTGCTGGTCTTCACAAAAGGCCTGAAAAATGAAAAAAAAGTCAGGTTGAAAAAAGCGCCTTCCATCGTTTTTCTGAATTTAATTTTTTTTTTTTTTTTTTTTTTACGTCAAAAATAATCATTTCATATCTGCACACCTATGACTGTAGTTTTCGTTTCATTGACAAGGCCTACGTCGGCAAGTTGGAGGAAACTACGCTACTGTGTTCATTGCATTTTATATCTTTTATGTCAAAAATCAAGATCATACTTATACATACACAGGTTGCATTTGGTATTGAAATGCAAGATCCAATGTCCGATGTGTAAATATCGAGAAAAATTTTTCGCAGAATTGGTGATCATATTGGAACAAATTCGACCTTAATCGGTTGAGTAAATACTGAAACCTCCACAAACATGTAAGAAGTCGTTCGCGTGTACCGTTAAAAAACCATATGGAAAGAACTTAAAAAATTAGACTAACTGTATCAAATCAAATATAAGAATAATTAGACAAGAATTCTTTTGCCGAATCTCTTCTGAAGATTTTTGGGGGAAATTATTGGAAAATAAGTCAGCCTGGACGAAGAAGAAACCATTTTTGGGAAAGGAGGCGCCTTAACTGTACGATTATATTTTATTTATTGCTCCTTAACAGGGTTTCTATTGTGTCACACGGTTATTCAAAAAAAAAAAAAAAAAAAACCAAGTTGAAGTGTTTCAACTCGCGCGAATCTAATAGACAAATCATTGAACCATTTAACATAGGTATGTTTTTGTTAGCAACTTTTCGTTTTTCTCTGTTTTAATAAATTAGTTTATTATTAATAATTAATTGTATTTTCTATTTCATTCTTTTTTTTTTTTTTCTTTTCACTACATTTTATTTCACTTTTTTACAGTTTCATATGGGTGGGCTTGATTATGCAACGATATTTTCTAAGAAAACTACTTACAGAATTTCAAATTTGTAAAACGTTTGAGAAAGGAAATGAGAGAAAATAAAATAACTAAACATAATGATAACAGCATTCAACTTTTTCAAACGTTCCCATCTGCACAAAAGCAAACAAAAAGTTGGTATTTTCGTTTTTCTTATTCTAAGTGGTTCTTTCAAGTCGTTTTTAATATCTTCTTTCTCCCTCACTAATAGTCGTCGAAATGGGTTTGGGTTTCTTCTCTTTTCAATATACTGTTATATCTCTGCTTTAACTTTATTTTGCATGAATCTATTTCTATCTATAGTTTAATATGTAAATGTGTTTTTTTTTTTTTTTTTTTTTTTTTTTTTTGGAAATGCAAATTATTTGAATAAGAAAAACAAATTGTTTTTGTTTTTTCTTCCTTTCCTAAAATGTGTGCGGATTTCAACTCGTTTACACGCTACCCATCTTATGAACCGTCAACCGTGTTTATATAAATATCGATAAATGGGTTTTAACCGTTTACGCTTGCTTTGCCAATCCATTCATAACCATAAAACAAAAAAAAAAAAAAAAAATAAATAAATAAATAAATAAAAAAAATATTAAAAAAATGCTCATTTATTAATTATAATATATTACGATTGCACCTAATTGTTTGCAACGCCCAACAAAAAAATTGTATCCATTATTATTATTACAGACTAATCCTGCTGTTAAGTCTGCTGTTAAATCGGTGAGTGGTTTTATTTTGTTTATACATATTTAGAAAATAAATTAAGATATCCAATTACGTAATTGTATTTTCCTTCTATTTGTTGATAAGTATTACGCTATTGCTTCCTTTCTTTCTATCTTTCTATCTACTTTTGTGTAACAATAAAAATAAATATCGTAAAGTATTTCTCAAAATTACGTAATTCTTTCTAATTCTTCTTTGAATTAGGTTAAGGAAAGTTCCCGGGTCGCCAAGCACGCATATAAAGATCTTAAATCCAAATTTCGTGATATAACGCCACCGCATCCGCACAACTCGCAATTTCGTTCTCATCTCAGTTCAAATTCCCAACACGATCGACTCGATGGCAATCACATAAAATCTATCCTGGGACCACATTCTGCTCCCAGTTCGCCGGTATTTAATAAACGCCCCGGCACCGGTAACAAAATTGCTGCGCATACTGGCTGCATTGAATATACGCCTAAAGATGACATTATTTGCGCAAATCAATATTTGAGACGCGGACCTACATCATTGGCTTTATCAAGTTCCAGTTCACATGTTCAAGCGAATGGCCATTCCCTACCTATAACTAACAATAACCCTCACAGACTCAGCAATCAAATGACACCATCGCCGGCCATCAGTCCCGCAAGCTCTTTATGCTCATCCGAAATGAATCTATCGCAAGAACTACAAAACCATCCGCTATTTAAAACTCCCCTGGTGGATAGAAGTGTAAGTATTCTATGTAAAGCTTTTCTCTAATACAAATAATACAATATTTTTTTTAACTATACCCTGAGATGTGTAGAATTTTAATTTAGTAAAGCCGTCAGTGTGTCTATCCTTAAACCTCAATCAAACGGTGCACCATATTCGATTGGTCAGAAATTATCATTTATTCTTATTTCATTTCAATTAAAAAATTCCCTTATCATGACGAAGCCATTACGGAAATATTTTCGAAATATGAAAAATAAAACTACTGCTGCTACAATACATGATTACATACAATGTGCGGGCGATTGCTTTGTAATCGTTATTTAAATCTCGAGGAATCAAAAAGATGTTATCCGCTTGTTATACCCTGATTGAAGTGGTTTATGCCACAGTCTATACAGAATCCGTAGCACAAATGCAAATCTCTATGTAGAATTGTTCTGTGCATTGCACGCATATCCTTTGATCGATTTTGAGCGATTCCAGTAATAATCCGTGCGCAATAATTTTAGTGTTTTTGTCGCGGTAGTAACGTTTACCACATACATTACGTACACGAGTTGACCTACCTGCTGCCTACTTATATCTTAAGACAACTCTGAACCTTCATTTGGGGTGTTGTAAACGTTGTGAAACGTAAACGCGAAGTGAATATTTATAAATATGTGTACGTACCAACAGAGCGGAACTCGGTTTATACGTACAATATGGTGGTGATTAGAAATGGTTGAAGAGAGGTAAACAGGGAAAGAGTGGCCCCCTGCCTAATTGGTGAATTGAGGTCGCCTTTGCCGGTCGATCCGCTCATTATAGCTTCATCAACTCCAATCGTAGTTAAGATATAGTTTACCGCATTGTGTGTTGAACACCGATATGTTCGACTTGATTGCCGCGCTTCCCAACTACTGTCAGGACTTAGTATTGAGTAGAAAAGTACGACAATCGCTTGCTTTTGATATATGATTGCGATAAACTATTTCACCTTTTAGTGCCTGTAGAGGGAAATCCTTATGCAATAGGTGTGTGATTATTCCGAGACAATAATAGCAAAGGAATTTTATCTGAAAAATTCGCAAGACTTTGCATTAATGAGTGACACAATTGTCGCTACCGGAAAGTATCGACTTACAACCTCGTCCAGCATTTTCTCCGCTTTCCTTCTATTTCTACTTTTTTGTGGGGAAAACTAGTCCTGAGATAAACTTCATTCATTCGTTGCTACCAAGTCCTTACGGTCATATCCGCATCTACAATTTACCGTGTGTCAGAGAATGGTCGGTAGCCCGCTTATGTCTAGTCAGTTCAACTACTTTACAAAATTTTCTTGTTTATTATAGAAATTGTTTGCAAAATCCATCATTTTATTTTATTTTGAGAAGAGCATATTTTGAAAGGAATTAAAAAATTTTTATTAAGATTTAGTCTCGTGTATCGTCTTTAGTTTTAAAATTGCATTGATTTTCCCTTGAATTAAACGCGATTTTCTTTCAATAATAAAAAAACAATTTTGTCTAATTAGTATGTATTGAATAAGATATATGAACATTCTATGATCGCAACAGCGCGGCTTTAACTTGTTTTTTATGTTATTTTTCTCTCTCGAGCTATAGTGCAAACAACTCAATGTCCAATTACTGACTGTTAAACTGTTACGCTTTTCCATTTTCTCAGATTCCTCATTAATTTTTTTCTTTCACACTTTTTATCGTTGTCTATGTATGTGTGCGTCTGTGCAAAATATTCGTCTGATTTTTATTTTTATTTTCTTTTTACATCTATTTTTTTTTTCTTTTATGTATTCTTTACATAATTGTATTGCATACATTTATGAGGTTGTTTCTGTCGCATACCCTACACAACAATCACTTAATTACTCTCCCTACCATTAAAATAAAAAAATAAAAAAACAAAAAAAAAACCATCATATCAACCAGCTTAAGCCAAGCCATAGCCTAGAACCTAATCATCGCATAACAGCGTCACGTACTGGTGGCCAACCGCCGGCGCGTCCTCCACCACCCGCACCTCATTTACTTCAGCAGTACCAAGAACAGAATCAGCTTTCAATGGCAATCGCAAATACTCCTACTTATTACAATCATCCATACAGCAGCAGCAATGGTGGTCATAAAATGTTGGCCGGGAACAGCAAAAAATCGCTGCCAGTAGCATTAAATAGTCAAACAACATTTTTACAAGGTTTTCAAGCGATGCCGTTACAGGAAGATACTGGTAAATGCCCAGCGGCTCCAAAACAAATCGTTGTTTACACCACCGATTCAGTTTACGATAGGCCACCAGATGTTCAGTCGCCGCCAGTACCCCCTAGACGGCAGAGCCAACCACTGTGTCCCAACGGAATTGCTTGCATCGGTGGAGGTACCGGTGCTGCAACCGTTTTAGCGTTTAGTAATGCTGTAGCTGCTACAGCAGCTGCTGTGTCAGCGGGTTTACATCGTTTAGAACGCAATTGCTGGCAAGATTACAATGATGCGCAGTTGCTAAGCTATGATACTCTACGTTCGTCATCATCATCTAACAATTTTAGTTCGTTATCATCAGGTTCTAGTGCTTCATTTGTAACCGCTGCTTCATCATCCTGTTTCTCACTGCACCAATCATCTTCGCCGCCACAAAGCACTGAGCCTCCAGTGCCAGCTCCACGTTTTAAGAAAGACAAAGAGGTATACGAAAACATTGTTAAAAAAAAAAAAAAAAAAAAAAAGAAGAAAATTATCACCTTTATCATCCTCATTAGCTAGCAAAATCACCAACAAATCAATCAATCCTTTTAATTTTGAACCGCAGACTAGCAATATAACAACCGGTAGAGACTCTGATAACAACAATACTAAACGGAATGCTTTCACCTTTTTGGTGATTTCTTAAGATAAATATTCATTGTTTACTAACATTGTTTTCATCTCACAATAAGAGTAGTTTCCAGTAGTGTTGTTCCTATTCTAATTGCATTATTTGCGCTAAGTCCTATTTTAACCTAAAGATAAAAAACAAATAAAAATCGAAAAAAAAAAAAAAATTGATTTTAAACTTAAATCTCATTTGGTTTGTTTTCGTTTAATAGCCTCATCATATGCAAATAAACACCGGAGAGCTTGGTAATACTGCTTCCGAAGAGGAATCCATAAAGGATCTTATATCTTTGGACGACAGCAGTAATACCAGTTTCGATTTAGAGGACTTTGATCCTCTAAATCAAAATGCCCGTCCCTTGCCTACTACTACTTCTACTACTGCTACTACTACTACCACTACTGCTTTAAACACCAGCCAAGCACTAAAGAACAAATCCCCCGCCTTAGGTCCAACATCAAAAAATATGAGCACAACAACAGTAAGCAGCGGCAATATTAGTCATAATCATACATGTTTCACTCCACAGCATCATTTGACAAAATCAAACGTTGTGCAACAACGTTATCTTCACCAGCAGCAGCAGCAGCAGCAACGACAACAACAACAACAACAATTGCCATTGCTTAGTGATACACCGCCTCCGTTACCGAAGAGTGTACCGCCGCCAATGCCACCGCCTGATGATGATTTCGAACTTTTACGTAAGTATGGACTCGATCAGTTTACGTTGACAACAAATTACCCGAGTACCACAACAAATACCATTAATACCATCAGCACTGCTACTGGCACAATGAGTATGGTTCCAAGTCAAAAAATAAGTCTTGCCAATACGAATTCCAGAAATGGTTGCTTAACTATCACAAATGGTATGAAAAATTGGACGACGTTTGATTGAAGATTTCTTTATTGTATGCAGTTACATAGGTGCGTGATGTGATGTGATGTAATGTGTTTTTTAAATTTAAAAAAATGTTCGAGGATATAACGTCCCAGAGATGGAGATGGGCGAGCGACTTCGGTTTTCTTGCGCCAAGACCTGAAACATTATTTTATCATGTAATAAAGAAAAATCGATCATTTTGTAGGTTTTCAGTGCACGGAAAGTTATGGCCGCTCCCCGACTTTTTTTTTTCTTTTTTTTTTTTTTAAGGATAAAGGAATGCTTTTTACAAAACCTTTATCTTAAATCGAAGAGTGTAAATTCGCTTTTAGAAATTTTCTTTGAAAGAAAATCTTCGCAGATTAGGTTGGAATTAAATCAAATCGAAATAGTTTTCAAATTGTTAGTCAAACTAAATGCGGATCCTGTCTGATGCGCAACTGCCATAAACCACGTTGACTAGATTTTCGCACTCAATAAGGAGAAAAAAACTTACGACTGCAACTTAAATAGAATTTGCCCGTGTTTGGATAAATTATTCGTTCACTTCACCATTTCTGTTTTCAAACCTAGGAAAGCATAATTGATGGTTTTCAGAAAAAAAAAAACAGCACAAAATTTATTTCAGTGTTCGCTCAGAGCCACCGGAACAGCCTACACAGATGGTCTTTTTGACAAGTTTCTATTTTCGATTGAAGGGCAGTTAAAAGAATGATAATATATGGCGAGGTTATCGGACGCATATCTATGTATTAACCACAAAATTAAAATCATTCTTGTCAGACATCTTCAGTTCAACAGACACTGCGACACACAGTGTAATCTGTCAAAATTTTAATAAAAAAAAAAAAAAAAAACAAAATGTTTTCAATGTACGTACATTCCTTTATCAAACTAAATTAAATTAATTTGTCGAAAAGGGCCCATGCCCAAGAGCAGGTTGCGCGATGTTTTAAAGAAAAATTTAAACGAGTTATGCTGCGTACCGTTTTCACAAATTGTTTTCCGACATAAACTCGTTTGACGTTGTTCTGTCACAATATTTTTTTTTTTTACTTCCCTCCATTCGTCTGCTGCGACACCAGGGCAATGGAAATGCCCTCACATTTTCGAATTTGACTACTCATTCTCTTTCCTCGACGATGATTGCTTTGCCGAATCTCTCGAAGACAGTGTACGAAAACTTGCATTTCATACACTGTTTTTTTTTTTTTTCATCGCAGAAGCACTGACAGCTTTCAAATCACTCTTCGCCTCCCAATCACTCAGTGGTTGTGTCTTCATGAAGCAACGATAATATATTCATTTTTTTTGGAATTATTTTTAAATGAATGTAAAGAGTTTTCAAAGACATGAGTTAGCAACAGGTTAGCAGGTGATCGCTTCCGGAAATTGCAAGAAAAAACATTTTCGGGGATAATGAGTTGAGAAAACGGAACGTGCTTTCTGGATCTTTAAGACCATCCATTAAACCAATAAAATAGGAAAAGATCGATTTTCTGAAAAACGGACAGTCAGTCACTGCTTTCTTGTTCCTTTAAAATGCATTGCCGTTCTTAATTCATTTCCCCTAATCAGGTCTCTGGCGCCATAAATTACGATAACAAAAAATAATTCAATTTGTACATAACTATATATATTCGCTGGAATGGAGTAAAGCGCTGCTATTATTATGTTTTTATTGAAAACCTCTACCATTAAAATGATGAAATTATGAAAAAGAAAAGACAAGAAAAGAAAAGAAAAATTCGATATCTGATCCAATGCTTACTTATATCTATCTAATTAGGTCGTTTATTTTGATACACATATTAATCAGCTTGTGTTTATATGTAATTGCAAGTACGTAGTTATGGTTAAAATTTCGCTTTTGTCTTATAAGCCGCTTATATATGAAATTAAAAAATAATGAGTATATTAATAATAATTAGAGTAATAATTTTATTTGCTTCTTATTATTATTATTGTTATGCGTATGTAACAATTCCGAGCAAAATAGTTTCTATGGAAAAGAAGACGTACTTCGTTTTGTTTTTGTTTATAGAAAATAAGCGTGTAAGAAATGTGTAAAGATATTAAATAGCAATGAAATATAATTTAATCTATTTATAAATAAATAATGACTGAATCAATTAAAACAAGAAAAGAAGAAAGTAAGTAATCAATCTGAACGCGTAAACCGTATATCGGTCTGGCTTACTCCACTCACATTTCTCATCAAAACAAGAGAAGATCTTTTTCCTTTCCAACCGCTCATGGTGCGTACGCATCAGCACATCCACCTACGGCAATATTTCTCTGCATTTGAAGCATTCGCGTTACCTTGTACGAATCCTTTTCGCATTTAAGCTGTGATCGCATTCTTTCGCTAAGTCAATCACTTGGACATTTTTTATAAATTGTAAGTTATTTAATTATTTTTATTTACCTTTTGGGATATGAAAAAATCGACCGATAGATATATATTACGTGAATATTTGATATGTAGTTCGCTGTGGATGCAGTGTGCTTTTGCACCTGCAATGTGATTAGATGTGGATTACTCTCCGACATGGACCGTAAAATATCATTATCACCTACATTGACGATCTTGTTTGAGACTAAAATTTGGCAAAGCGCCTTTGGCGCAACATGTCACACAAGCTTTTGCAAGCAAAAATGTGTTGCTCTTTATTCATTCTGAATTTCATTGCCAAGTGTAAGGGTATCGAGAGTATTCGTCTTATATCCCACGGCAGGTACGCTAAATAATCAGAACCCTGCCTTAACCTGATAAGTAAAATTAGGTAGTAAAGTGCGACCGAACTTCCCCGCCAATCAACGACTAATTTCAAAAAAAGTTTACAATCAGGCATTATTTGCCCAATAGTTCCGAAAAGTTTATTTTCTTAAAACTTTGGTTCTACTTTGTCGACTTCTGGCTATACTTGCCCCATTATTCTGTATGTGAATTTCTCCTTCTGGGGCTTCTGCTCCTGCTGCTGCCATGTATTTTTGTCGCAACTTATGGCAACTTTGCTCATGGTATTCATTTTTTAATTGTATAAAATTTGTTAAAAAGAAGGGTTTGACATCATCGTATTGCCCTCAATTATCATAGGAAATAATGTCAAAGTTCTATAAATTGGATATTAATCGGACGGAATGGAAAATAGCGGATATCTACCAATAATTACATCAAGTGTCCAGCGGCGCGTACGGACAAAATTGTAAAGCTTGTAAAGTACTTGAAACATGAAAGCGGCCATTAAGAAACTTGCTCCCCCACTTCAGTCGGCTGTGCATGCCAAACGCACTTATCGTGAACTTAGACTGCTTAAACACATGGATCATGAAAATAACATTGGTTTATTCGATGTATTTCATTTACGATAGCCAGTAGATACATTTAGAGAACCCTCAGCAAGTTTATTTGGTGACGCATCTAATGGATGCCGGTCTTAATGACATTATTAAAACATACAAATTTTCTAACGTCATGTACAATTTTTAATTTATCAAATATTATGCGGGCTAAAATATATACACAGCGCCGGCATTATTCATAGAGGCTTGGAGCTATCGAATATTGCAGTTAACGAGGATTGTGAATAACGTATATTGGATTTTGTTGGCCTTGCACGACCAGCTGAAAATGAAATGACGGGATACGTTGCAACCCGCTGGTACAGATACCCTGAGATAATGCTTAACTGGATGCATTACAATCAAACAGTGGATATTTGGTCGGTCGGTTGTATTATGGCTGTATTGTTCACCAGCCGCACCTTATTCCCTGGTACTGACCATATACGTCAGCTTAATTTAATCAAGGAATTCCTTCTGGGGCTCCTGCTGCTGCCACGTGGTTTTTCAAAATATGATTCATTTTTTATAATAACACTCAATGAATGTGTAAACACCAAATAAATTCTTAAGTGAACTCTAGCAAGAAATTTTTACGATTGTTTATTCTACTTTTTAATTGGTTTTTTAGGAACCTGGAACCAATTTGCTATTTTCCCATTTAGCCAATGTTTTTTTTACATGCATATTTCCGGGACGTGTCTGCCGTTTAAGAAGGGGATTAACTGTATACGCCGCGTTGGCATCACATGTCGTTTTAGTTTCCTTCGTTCCCCGCCTTCTCGTCGAACAAAACATTTCTTTCGTTTCTTTATCTTTTATGTTTTTTCCACTGCAAAGATCATATTTGTTTCGACATAAAATCTGGGGCTACCTTCACTAAATGCATGTTTCAGAACTACCAGTTATTCGGCTTCAGGGCTTATGTCAGAACAGTCTTGCTGGTAAGTAAATGCGGCCATTTTCGTAAAAACACGATACACATGCGTCCAAAGAAAGAGACGATGGGCCATATCCTTTCAACGAATTGCTTTTAGGAACACTTCTCTTTATTTTGAAATAATAAGAAACGTGTATTTTCATAAATTAATATTTATCAGTACTTTAAGCTAATGACAGAGTAGTATATGTAACGCAATAACAATTGCAGATTTGAATGAATAGAAGTTCGAAATACAGTTTAAGAACAAAGGGTGCACATTTTAAATTTATATCAAATGTCAATATTTGGAAAAATCACAATATAATAATGATGACAGGTAAACAGATAAAAATAAAACGAAGACAAGATATCAAGTTAAGACATGTTCTATAGCTAATATAATATTGTAATTTAGGCTACCGTGTTAAGGTAAATGGAATACAATGGAAATTAATTGAATTTGTTTAAAAAGAAATAAAGCAAAAAAAGACTTATATATTAAATAGAATATCAAAACATTTGGTATACGCAGAAAAAGGGGAAAAGAACTTGAAACAAAAAAATTTGTATAAAGAAATACAAAATATTTGATATTATCTTTTAAAACAAATGCGTAATAATTCATTACATTTTATTAAAAATATAAAATTGGCTCTGGCACGTATATATTTCAGGACAATAAAATGAATCATCTTTCGCAGGATGGAGGATTTTCTAAGAATTTATTCGCGTCTTTATTTTGATAAACTTTGAAATCGTTCATCGACGACACATCTGTTTGAAAAAATCCAAAAATATATTTGCAAAAAAAGTTTACAATTGAGATTAACATCTAAATTCGTTGCGAAGCCGAATCTTATCTGGACCCACCACCTGACATTGATATTTGCGACAACTGTACTATCAATATGTAACAAATGGATTATGCATTGTTTGCTTACAAAAAGTCGTAGCAGCTGCAATTATTAAAGTAAATTATTAAACTAAAGCACTTGACTTGCTCCTCATCATCCCATACTCCCCATACGGTTTAATTAACTCGCTAGCATTTTCATTTTGAGAGTGGCGTGCAATTCTTGTAAGGGAAAATTCAAAATTGCAATTTGACACCGTACGATCTCCTCAAAACGAATGAATGATATTACGAGATTTTGACTAGTTTTGAAACGCGTGACGACATATTTGTTTCTTTAACATGGACTTGACAATGAAATCGATTTTTTTAGTTAGTTGCCCTATAAGTAAGTTTTCTGATACTGGGAATTTTGGAGCGTTACAACACATTCAAATATTCCGATGTCAAGGCAATGCAAAGCAGAAAGCTGATCCGCAATCCAATCCGATAGTTAAGCAGCCAAGAGCACTAAAAGCATGCCAATGATGGCATAATTGTTGTTGTGACGATATGATACCTATTTCGTTGACTAACGGTCGGTCATTTAAAATGTAAGAAAAATATGTTTAGGTTGTGACGAAAAAACGTGATAAACTCTTTTTCTGATCGATTGTAAGTAGTCCTCCCTAATTAAAGCTGTAATATATTCTACTAAAAACAGGCTTGTCGGTTGAGAGTTAAAATTTTTTTGTTATAATAAATATGGGAAAGAATTATGTGAAATGATATCATTCACTCGGTATGTCAATCCCGTACAAATCGCCTGCATTTTTGTAAGCATTTTGTCAGGTCGAGTCATATATCACCTTAGTTATTTTTTTAATTTGCTGATTTAACTCTTTTAATTCTTTGTGACATCTTCCTGTTATATCTCTTATTGATTGGCGTGAATTTCGCTCCAATACCGCAATATAAAAGATTCTCGTGAAGACCGAAAGGCGTTTAAAAGTCTGTTCCTTCGTTAAAGCGACGAAGTAATTTAAGGAAACAAATTTCTAGCTGTCCGATCCGGTTACTAGACCGTCACGTCATATACATTTTCCAGCTCCCGCTTTAGCGCGATCGCGTCGAAAGTATCGCAGATAACTGTTTTCGTTCTCCACAAACTGTTTTGACGATTAACTGAAGATTAAGTAAACTATATGACAACCTTAGTTGCTTGCAATAGCCAAACAGAAACAGGAATAGATTCTTCTTGCAGCGGAACATATTTACAACTCTACCTAATTTATGTCTCTTTTAAGTGTGAACGACACAAAGATAAAAGAATTTTTTCATTAGAAATCTTACGAGCACCAGGATTTTTAAACAATAATGGCCGATAATCTGCACCGGACAGACAGACATCGACTACGGGTCACAACAAATTTAATATAATTTCAAAATATAATAAAGTCTAGTGGAATATTGCATCATTTTTTTATAAGATGTATGACTCTTTAAAAAATAATTTAACGCAAGAAAAAAGCAGGTAAAAACACTACTATGGGATACGGATCCTACGTTAGTTTGCTTGGTACAATTATACATATAACGAATCTTATATTCTTTATGTGAAGTCCGAACCATTTTCACTAAAGTTCGTCCTTGGGCCAAAACAAGTCTGTGTAAGAAATTTCATCAAAACACCTCAAAAATAGGGAGGATGAAAACGAAGAGATAGACAAGCTTATATTGATTCACTTTCTACAATAAAAGAAGGATTCATCTCAAGTCCTTAAGAGTATGGCGCACGTTCGTACAAACTTAATATAACTTTGTAATACATACGGTATAGGATGTAAAATGAAATCACAAATTGATATTACTCCTTAAGGTGCTTCCGATGGTTAGGACGACAGTGTTTTCGTAAGCTTTACTTAAGCCTTTTAAAGTTTTATCTTTTCCGCTTTACGCTGACTTTGTATGCTAATTTTATTGGATGAAGATAACCCATTTTCTCAAAGGGAACAATAAGAATGGAATGCTGGCTTGTTAGTATTCTCAGCCGAGCACGAAAGTCGTATCCACCACTATCATTGTAGCACTTACGACTCGGAGTATATGTTTCCGAAACGTTGCTACCCAGATATTCGCCAGAACTAACTACATGTTCGCAACACAAATCTTCCCGATCTCTTATTGTTACTTGTAGAAGTGTTAGTAAATCGACCGCAAGCATTTTTTGGCTGAACATGAAATTTGCATTCGCCGTATTTTTGCACAAATAGTGCTAAGTAATACTATTTCGAGATTTCAAACTGATGTGAAAAATTTGAGCCGGTCAGATCGGTTTTTGCGTACCTCACTCTATGTACTCCAATCTTCTGAGAAAGTAAGCCTTTATATGGGAAAAACAACTAGGCCCATAATACCTCCGAATTTTGACATCGAAAAATTATTTTCTTCATACAAAGGTCCCCTTCAATAAAATAAGCCTTTAAATCGCAACTACCACTGCTGTTTTTTAGAACTACATGATGAGAACAACTGAATTGAAATCTTTGAAAATAAAATTAATTTTGTTAAATTTGACTCGTGCCTAGTCACGTTACAGCGTCACTCCTCCCTTAAAAAAGTACCAAAAAAGTATACCTTCACATGAAAACGAGATATAATTTTTGGTGTGGTATTTTATAGTGAAAATAAGGGAAGGAAGAATTGCATAAACCGATTTGTTGTAGACCTTGCCCGACTGTAAAGCATTTCATATTTGCATTTTTTTTTTATTTGCGAGTGAAAATTTCCCATTTATTAAAATGTGTTTATAGTCATTTTCTATGTCAATGGCACGTATGCAAAAGTTTCTAATTCTTTTAATGGCCGGAAGCTTCGCATGCTTACCGATCGCCTACGAATTTGCAAAAGAATTTCAAAATGACGGAAACTGACCAAAGGACCCGCCTACTATGCCCACACTCCCCTAGACAACAAAAACTGTGAACACCTTTATTTTATGTGTTTTTACTTCTTACTTATAGGGTTACTTCTTACTCATGGGGTGCAATACATACATCATATAAATTTTCGCTTTTATTCTCAAAATGCAAAAAAGTCAGCCCCGTTCACTCAGTATTACAGAGTATGAAGATTTAGTTTTTTTTTTTTTTTTAGTCGGTAACGTGTATAAAAGATCTCATCACGAGCGAATATAATTTTGTTATTTGCTTTTCTTTTCTTTTACTTGTTCAAACTAATCTTCGCGATCGTTCGACCTACTTTACGTGGTCTCAATTATCTGGCTTTTTGTAAATGATGTGCGCTCTGGTGGTGGGTGAAAACACAAAAACAAAATATATATATATATATACATATGTATATTTATAAACTTGTACGCATATTACCTATTTTGGGAGATCGAACTGGAGTTGAGGGCGGCGAGGGTGAATCTAAACAGATAATTGTTAGATCAGCATCTGAAAATAATTTATATAATAGAACGTAAACATTTGAAACATGATTAAAATAATTATAATGAAACAAGAAAATTTTAAAAATTTGAAACTGTAAGAAACCATTTCATTACCTTTAAAAAACAAACAATTTATTACAAGAAATCCGTTCGGTTCTTGCTTGACAAACATAAATGAAACAACGTTGTTTTTTTCGGTTTTGTTTTTTTTACATTTTTTTTTTTTTTTTTAAATACATGGTATTTTAAATTAATTCTATTAATTATAGACTTTTTTTTTTTTTGTATTTCAATATATAGAAATTTCTTAATTATTTTACGATAAGTATTTACTGGTTTTTTTCACATTCGAAATTTTTGCGTTTTAAACTTAAAAGAATTCATGAAATTTTTATACATCATTTTTGTTTTATTTTTGCTCCAGCAGTTGAAATTATTAATAAAAATAAACAAAAAGGCTTTGCAAGAAGGTTTGATTAAGTTTTGTTTTATTCTTTACATGGTATGCGTTTTCTCTCTCTCTCTCTCTCTCTTTCTAATGGGTATATTTTGCTGTTTTAATATTTTTTCGTTCATCATATTTTAATGCCTTATTTTTAAAGTTGTTGCTGTGCATTTCGTTTTCATTTCTTTTTTTTTTTTCTTTTTCATTTGTTTTAACTGTGGCGAAGTGATTTATTTGGTACTTATTTTATAGCTAGGTTTTAAAATAAAAAAACAGTGTGAACCGAAAAAGAAAAAGAGAAAAATTAGAAAATAAAAAAAATAAAAGTAAAATAAAAAAATAATTATTTGCTCATAAGATAGTGAAATAGTTTCTTTACAGTTTTTAAACATAAGAAAAAAAAAATACTTTAAAATTAATCACTTCACATCCTTCACCATCGCTGGAACTGAAAACTGCGGTCCCTTGGGTTAAATAATCATTACCTATACATAAAAACTGTACATAGCAACATAAAACGCACTGACACAACTGCAGCATTATCCGCAGCAGTACTACTATGTGGAATAGTTGGAGACATTAGATATTAATGTCTTCACATTATTCGAGTGTTTTCTATGAGAGATGAGGTTTCATTAACCAGGTCGCGGGGGAAATAAGTCCTATGTCTGTGGTCGGGAAGTTTTATACGATGAAGTAGGCAAAAAATCGCTTATAGTTTTGAATGATCTTAGATTTCTATTACTTTGCGCTATGGATTGATTGCTGCAGGTGCCAACTTTCAAAACTGACATGTAGCTGTGGCAGCCATCAAGGGAGAGCTCTATATGCCAAAATATATTTTTTTTTTGTAGAATTTTTCGAGACGAGACGAGAAGGACAGACTGTTGAGGTTGCTTGATGATGCTTGTTCCTGGGGACTATAACTATATTACTTCTACCTATTATTACTACAAAGAAAATAAAAATCCTAATATACCTTTCATGTCTCAGTGTGGTGAGTATAAAAATAAATGTAGATTCATGTAGTGAATGGAAAACAAGTATATATGCATATATACAAGAGGTATCAGCTTAAAATTTAATAATATTTTTAATATAAAATGTAATAGGCTTAAAATTTAAAGTAAAATAAAATAAATTTATTCATGTGAATACTTATAAATTCTCAATACGAGCACACCATACACAAGTGCATAAGAAAATGTATATAGCGGTATTTATTCTTGCTTTTTTTTTGTCTTAAAATCTAAGAAGAAAGTAACTTTGTAAATACATAAACTTTCAATGGATTTATACTTTAGAAAAATAATAGCCTTGAGCAAAATTTATGAATTCATAGCAAAGTAAGAAAACGTTTTTAATAAACGTATGTGAAATCGCGTACGTGTGCGGCAACCAATAAGTTGAGAAGGCCGACAGCAAGCAGTCGCTCAAAATTGCATTTCAGAAAACTTTTGAATTTTCAATGTAATTGGTTTGCATAGTTGAAGAAACAAAAATTGAATAAGCGATATAACCAAGCAGAAAGCGTGTACATTATACGAGAACAAAAATAAGAAGAAGAAGAACAAAAGAAAAAAAATTATTTTGTTTCCTTTCTCGGTTCAAAAAATTTCAACCGCGTGGTACGCTGTTTAACACGCAGTCTCTGCTAAGCTGCCTATGAGTAAATGGCGTTTCCACGTCGGAAAAATCTTTTGCGTCAGCGAGAGAAATCATAAAGTGTCCGAGAAATTTGAAACAATGCCTTACACACGTTCTCTGCTAAACTAGCTACCTTTTAGTAGATGCCATTTCCACGCCTGGGAAATTTACTGGTTGACGATAAATGGATTCTTTTATGGTAACGAAAATTTATATACTTGTACCGTTATCGGTACACCTCCCAAAGCCCCATTACGTCGCATAATACATTGATAATAACAATTAACTTTCACATTGCAATATATTAATTTAAAAATATTAGCTCGGTGTAAAAATGCAATTTAGCGTGTAAGTAATACGGTACGTGTGGGAAAGTACGTATTAAACTATTGCCTCAAAAGCTCTGCTTTCTCTTAATGTATAAAACCCTACAAAGGTTCAACTTTAACTTACAGAACAACTGCGAATAATTCGTAGGTTCAAAGCTCGGATTTTCCGCGGCTGAGAGAATTTCAACTGGCGAATCGACATATACACTGAGAGATAAGGCTATTGAAACTATTGAAAAGCTCAATACTGAGTGCTGCAGCCAATACGACGAGCGGGCAAACAACTTAAATCGTTTGTAGGATAACTTAGAAGGGAATTAGTTGGAACGGGAAGTAATATGATATATATATTTATTATTACTGCGATACTAGCGCAGGATCGAGATCCAGATATAAGCAAACTTTCTAAACTGAATTCTCCATTTTGTTTTACATTCTTTTCAAAAGGAAACAATAAAAGTGTTGTGAATTAAATTAACTAAAAAAATTATCTGTATCTTGAAAAGTTTGTCAAACAAAATTAAAACATTTGCTTTCATCATAACGGAGGTATACAAAGTAAAAATATAAATTAAGTCCTTAAGCATTTTTTTTTAAAGCATTTCTACTTATTATCGGCAACAACATTATCTTTAAGGCTTTTATTGTTATTGTTGTTATTGTTATAACCGTTGTTATTGTTACTAATCAGGATGCCATTCGACAAAGTCGTCGTGGTTGTCGATATTAAATCTGACGATGAAGGCGTCGTTGCTAATGTACTTTTAGTCATAGAATCGTTTTTACCCAAATTCACCAAAATTTGATATGAATCCTGCGATGACGTGGGCATCTCTTATAAATTTACAAGTTTGTATAAGAATTTTTAAAAAAATATGCACACATATATACAAAATAAAAAGAAAGAAAAATGAAAAAGGAATAAAGAAAAGACATACATACAAAAAAAAAAAAAAAGAAAAAGATTAAGAAAAGTTAATTACTTTGCTTTTCGCGATTTCTTTTTTTTTTTTTTTGTTCACTACATTGTTATTCTTAAAACTCGGGTACAAAAAATGACCTACGGGTAGAAAAAATAAATTGTTTTAAACTATCTTATGATCGTGTTATAGTTTCAAAGTCATTTGATATGAAAATTGATGTTTTACGGTATCGTCATAACCTCAGGATTTTAGGACGATTGAGACCTGATTAAATGTGGAAACGACCACCGCTCAACGTCAGAGGAGATAGGAAAATTATTACGCTTTCGAATGACATGTCTCTTACATATGATGGATGCTTGCGGATAAGACGGCTCACAATATATGTATGTGCAAGGGAGATGGATAGGAAGGAAAATTTTGTACTACTCTGGTCTCACTTTTGGTGCCCCTGAAGTCGTACAAGGTTTAATTAAGCAAGTTGCGAACGTAACTGTTATGGCCCGCAACGATTGTCCCTTAATTGCAAATTTCGGAACTGTGACTGATGAGCAAGTTCCACACCTACTTACCGCGAACAATATAAGAAACGATCAGGAAACGCGACACTAAGAAGCTAGTATTTAGCGACGACCGTGCATTGCCTTGGTTGATATCACGCCGAAAGCAAAATATTCGAAACGTTCTGGTTTAAGAAGAAATGCCGGCTGTTTCATTAGCACTAGTATGTATGTGAAATCCTCTGTTGAAAACACTCCTCTACACTTCCAAGTTTTAGGTCATCATCAACTGACTCAACGTCGCGATCGTGTAGCTGTCATTAGTATGGTTGATAGTCTTCCGAAGATTCTAAGAACAATTCCTTCCTTTTTTACAATGTTAATGATTTTTGATAAATACTTGCTAGCCACTTGTGTGGACTAAGTTGATAAAATTACATTAATTAAATTAATCCGCCTGAGTGGCCGAGTAGGCAAGAGTCTCGACTACCAACTCAATGATCGTGGGTTCAAATCTCAAGTGCGGTAGAGTTTTTAATAAAGGCGAAAGCCTTAGATGCTAGTGCTTTAAGACTTTAGTCTTAGAATTTATTCTCTGGCTAAGTTTATAATAATAATAATAATACATTAATTAAATTATAATTCGCAAAGATTTAAGCCAAGAATTCTATGCTCTCTTTTGCATCTACTTGCCCCCTATTGCCTTTCCGAATCGAAACTAAAATAAACTAAGCTAAACTGCTATGCTAATATAGACCACAAGTTATAGTATTTTTGAAATATCAGAAGTCTTTTTAATAGGAAAGCGATTCACGAATATACGTCCTGGAGTATTCAAAGGGTAAACTTACGCGCTGCTCTAGAATTTTTATATTTCCTGAATATTATAGAAAAAGTGGAAAAAATTATTCGCATGGAGAACTTCGTTTGAGCATCGCTAATTACATCCGACTTCATATCAAGAAAGAAAGTCTGCGCTTTCTACTAACTAAAAGATGGAAGATAAATTTTATTACATTCAATTTCTAATAACCATAAACAAAAGCATGTGGCAATAAAGATTTTAATGGGGGTGGGTATGCCAAACTCGACCCCACGCGATTATATATAGCTTTCTTACTTATTACTATGTTTAAATGAATAACTCTTCTTACCTATTAAAGAATGAAATGTGGGTTAAGTGCTCCAAGAAGCTTTTTTTTCAACGAGCAAGGCAATAACAGATAGTGCGCCGCATCAAAGTAGAAATGACCGTGTGAATACAAACTGCTTGTCTTAAACCTTAACCCCGTTTTCTGCAACGTGTATCGTTTTCCGTACATGCCAAAATGCATTTTGTGCGACAAGATATATTTTTTTGTTTAAGCTATTACAATTTAAAAATTAATAATTGTTAGGCGATGTAGATGCTGTTCAGTCGTATAACAATAACAATTTACAACAGTACATGCGGCAACGTAGATATCCGTATATCTTTTCTCTCATAACTACAATACAAGTACAATATATTCAAAATTATTGAAATCGGCGACGCCTCCCAAAAGCGATGGTGAATGTTTATATGAATACGAAATGAAAAGTTTGCATGAATTCAACATCAGATAAATTGGTTTTAAAAAAGGACTGCATGTTGAACCGGCCCTCAACGACTATTTTGGTCACTCCAAAATAACATTTTGCTTAATCAAATCCTTACTATATTCTTCTAGCATAAGTGATTGTGCTCTGCATTAAAAATATTATGCGTTACAGCTGATTAAGTTTGATCAGTCGGCAAGATAATTTCCATTCCCTATTTACTAATTATTACATTGGTCCGCAGACAAACAACTGTGTTCAAAACAGTTAAAGCTCTGAAAATTTCAGCAATATATACTTCAAATATCATGAAATTAGACGAATGTGAAATCAACCAGGCGAGGACGCATCAGTTAGAGAAATTCAAGCAGCCATTTTGCAAGCCAAGCTGATTCGAGTTTAGGGACTAATGTTTTTTGTGTAATATACAACGATATTTGTATGTATGTGTATATACATATATATAAATTTGAAGGTTTGGCGCACGAATGATGTTTTAAAGGCCTGCTTTTTTGAAGAGACAAATTTAACCCGTGCATTAAAATTTAAGAACATAAATAGAAATAGCTTTCCATACCGTTCATGACAAATACTTATCACGAAACTAGATGAGATTCCTTCACTTTAAAGCCGATGCTTTAACATATTTCATTAACGAATCTGCTTAGTTTTTATTCTATAGGAGAGTAAGTTCAAACGGATTTACTTCAATTGCTAATTTATTATGAAGGCAGAACGCCAAGAAAATGTTCAAAGCGAAGGCAGGCAGTTGACCAGAAGACATTCGGATTATTATTAACAACATGTGTATTGCTTCATTTATTCATCAGTTTTTTCACATATTTTATTCACTAGCATTTGGAAAGCTTTTAACAAAAGTATTCTTTAACCGTATTATTTAAACTAACTTTATTATTGCGTTTTGTCTTACGAGACATTCTACGACGCCGTCGGACTCCTGCAGCAGCATGAGCACTGCTTGCGAGATCTTCTTGCGCTACATACGGTAAATCGTTCAAATCGAAAGGAGCGGAATTTGTGCCAGCGTCCTCTCCATCGGAATTTTGACTAGAAATATCATCTTTCGACAAATTTTCTGCTAATGGAGTCTCTCCGGCACCCAAATTTTCATCGAAATTGGTATCATCGCTAATACACCATTTGATTTTCTTTTTATTGAGATTTGTTTGCAACATCTCAATAACCCCGGTGGTATCGAGCATAAAAATGAAGGCAACAAGGGCCCATATGAAACGAATCAAATAAAAAGCTTCGGCTCGCATCCAATCATCAATAAATGGGGCTTGGTGCGTTAGGAACTTCTTATTGAACTTTACGGTATAATGGGTTAAGAGATTGCAAAGTAAGCTTAAAAGTTTCAAGCTAGGCAGCCATAATTGACGCACCAGGAAGTCTGTCCCATATAATATCAAAGTCACCTCCATAAAGAAACTGAAAATCTGTTGGGGATTTCTCATCGGACGCGTCCAAAGTGGACGTAAGTGGGCAAAGATGCAGAGAATTGAAAATGCAAACAGCGTCGAGGCGGCATTAGGTGTAAGTAGAGGTAGCTTTGAGTGACGCAACTCAATAATGCTTATCGAATTTAAATGCATTAATGTACCCACACTAACAACAACCATCGATTCGATTACTCGCTGATAGCCCGCTAATATGTTCAGACTCTTTTCTGTCATTTTGAGAGTTTGAGGTAGTTGGCGAAACTTTTGTTAACACGATTCTTTTGTTTTGTTTTTTTGAGAAATATGGCTGATTATTGTGCCGAATATTTTCTTTTTTTTTTTGCTTTCTCAGTTTTAGTTTTAAAACAATGAATTTTGATTTGAGAAAAATTGAGAAAATATTTTAATGTTTTTAAACTTAAAAAAAAAATTTTAAAATAAATGAAATTAAAAACTACATTTTCTAAAATGATTTAAAATTATTTGAAAACTTTTTACAGGGCAAACTAATAAAGAAATAGAACGAAAATTTGATAATAATCTAAGGGCAAAATTTCAAGTATTTCATGATGCACAGTAGTTAAATGAATAGAACTTTTTAGTCCATCTTAATTCAACATAAAAAAAAGAGAATTCCTTTATAAAACAATTAAATTGAAAAGAAAACGATTCAGAATTGAAATGGGGAAAAAAGAGAATAGCCGACAGACATGTGTGAAAAACAGAGCTAACATGTTTGTAGCACAACATAGAATGTATTGTTGTCTTCTTCTGCTTTGTTTTTTGTTTAATGGCATTATCTGTCTTAATTTTTTAATTTAGTACGAAAATGCATCCAACGTACCAGTTTTCTGCTGCACATACACGCCACGATGCTGACCCGCTATTGCTGAATTACCGTTTATATTTGATGTGGACACGGTGGATGAAGTTGCAGATGAAGTATTGATCTTACACGCAGGCCGTCTCTTAGCCAATGGCGTATCGTCATCATCCGAATCACTTAAAGTTAAGTCCACCTGAAAAATTATTGTTTATACATAATTTTAGTAGATATATAAAAAAGTAATATATTCGATTTTAAATGAAAGTCAAATACCCGGTCCCATAATGCCAGTTAAATGTAAAAAAATATGTCTCAAATCTGGATGCAGAATAAGCCTGCACAGCTCTAATTAACGGTAAGTCGGAATACAAAATACTAATTTTGATTTAGATTCTTTCAATTTCTTCAACTTATTGTAATTTCTAACACCTTTATCCTCTCTCGGGCTGGGACCATTGTTCAGTAGTCGATTTAAAAGTAGCAACAATAAACTTACTGTTTCGCTATTTGTGGTGGAGGAAGGTAACTCGTTCGAAGTAACTGTAACCGAAACAGCAGCGGCTTTAATTGGCTTAACATCTTCTGTGGTAATGAGTTCTGCAAAGAGAAAGTTTTCAGGAATGTCTTTTTCTTTCTTTCTCTGCCAGTACGTCACCTATATCGTCTGAAATTACTTCCACTTTTTCCACCGGCTTAGTGGGTGTATCTAAGATTTGCGAATCTGCTCTTAAGCTATGTGTACTCCATGAACCATCTTTGTGCAATTGAATTTCGGTATCATCAGATTTCAATAGATTTGAAGCTAAAACCTCTTGAAAATAACTGTAACAGCATAAATAATCGAGCTAAGTAAAGCATTTATTTACTTTTCAGGACACATTACCCGTCAATTACAAGATTGTCGAAAGCTGCAGGCTTATCACAAACAGGACAATTCCACGTAGGCTTGCGTTCATTCATTTGCAAATACAAGTTGGCATCGAAACATTGCAAATGAGAACAAGTTGACGCCCGGCATGGTATGGACATCTTCATTTTTCCCAAAGGACAATTTAAAGAGACCTTCAGCATTGTCGTAGCAATCTCACAATCAGCATCTTCGCGCAATTTTTCTTTAACTAAAATTATATAGAGTTTATAACCGCTAATTCCATTATAAAATGTATGTCAAATAATAATTTACTTAGAGCTCTAGTATAGTCCGCTGGCTTTACACCTTTAGTTTTCAGTCGTGTCAATAGTTGGGCAGATGTTAATTTCTTAACAAGATAAACAGCGATGCAATATCCGCGAGTATAATCCGGCGACCATTGTACAGTAATGGTATTTGTTACTGTTGGCGATAGTTTAACATTTGAGGTTACATTTATAGGACGTGGGGGCCTTTTGGGTTCCATATTTGGACGCGTTTGTGGTAATGCATTCTGATAACACATGAAAGATTTTTAAAGCTTGTTTTCTCTATATTAAAAGAAGAAACAGAGAAAACTTACCGGTAGCTGACACATTTTGTTATTCACCTTAACGGCCACACTAGGTGGAAAGCAATCATCTTGGTCACAAGATGTCTCCAGCAAACAGAAACGCAATTGCACTTGGATAGCATGTTCAACTTTTGAACTGTTACGAATGTCACGATTTGAAGCAATCTCTGTAGCCTGTTGCGGTGTCAATGTAAAGTAAAATGGCACCTCTTGCATGCGTTGGGCATTACGAGGTACCAGCGATGAGGGTTTAATCAATGTACCTAACACGTCGTAAAAAGCCAGCTTTTTTAAACGTACATCCGGATGAATGGGCATTTGCGTGGGTATAGCATGCATAAATGGCACCACATTATTACCGGGTGGAACGGTCGGCGGCATACCGGCAGCTGCAGCTGGATTTAATATTTGCTGTGCGCCTCCAGGCATTTGAGCATTAGCTGCTGCAGCGGAGACTAAATTGCCGGGATTCGGCTGCATTTGCATTTGTGAATACATTCTTTTCGGATCTGGAGGACCGTACAGAGTGGCTTGTTGTTGTTCAACTCTAAACCCAAGGACGAACGTCTTATTAATATAACGGGCATATATCAATTATGTACACTTACAAGGATTGCGCGTAAACTTCTCTTATTTTATGGGAAATCAAATCAAAATTTGTACGTAACAAAGTTAAAATACGGCGTTGATAATCAATTTTACGTCCAGCAAAGGATATATTCATAAAGGAAAGTATCTTTTGTAACTCGACCACACGCAAGATATTTAGCATGTCCTCACATTCCTATAAAATCAAAGTAATGCAAAATCAAAGTCCAGGATCTTCACTTGATTTCAGAAAACTTTTTTGGTCATTGTAATTATTGAAGGAGGTAATTAAATATTCCGAAAGTTAGCGAATTCATATCTGATAAATAAATATGCACTCCATACCACGCACACCACATGGTATCACAGCTATAGATCAAAAACATTCGCCATAGTGAACAACAAACACGAACATATCATTCACCCATATAAAAAGCCAAACATGTACTAATTACTTTATGTATTGCTCAAATACATAAATTTATCATTTTACACACATACACACATACACATATGGACAAAGGTATTCACGCATACTGAAACGGTAACATAAAACTTCACTGCACACCAACAAATCTAAAACACAACGCAAAAACAATTGAAAACACAAAAGCAAAATTTAAAAACCAATTATACGATGAAAAAAATATGTAACTTGGCAACATCCGAACTTAAATGACTTTAACTTTGCATTTGCATTATACCGAGGAATAAGCCCCTTTTCCAACCTATAGGAAAAGAAAATACTCCTTTAAGGTTTAGGAATTTTCTTAAGACAACATTATAATATTACCTTCAAAAAAATGGCTCAGTTAATTTCCCCCATGATTTATGTAGAAAAAAAGTCACACTTGACGTCTTTACTTTACGCACTTTTTCTTTTCGTTATACTGCTTCTCAATGTTCAGGCTTGACTTAGTTACTTTGCATTTTTTGTAAAAAAAATTGGTGTATACGGTTTTATAAGACGCGGAACAAATTTAAATTAATGATTTATATGGTTTGTATTTTAATATATCAACTATCAACATTAGCTTCTTTTTTCCATTCTATTCTCTTTCTGAACTCTTTGCTTCGCACAATTAGGGAAAGTAAAATTCTATTACCGAAGAATATGGCAGCAGTGTTGCCAGTTTGAACGAAACTTGAGAATTTGTAATCGACTACAAAGCAAGAAGACGCGACTCTATACGCATAAGAAACATATGATAAAGGGCTTTTAAAATATAGTGGGAAATATCAAAGAAAGCAATTTCCTACATTTATAAACAAGAGTGTAAAATATAAGCATGCATGATAAATTTATTTAGAAAATATATTCGCCCCATTCTATATATTAATTTAAAAATTCAATCCTACGTATTTTTTGCAGATTAACCGGCAGAACCTACCTTATATGCGTTTGGATCCACAAAATTGGGTGCTACGGCTGCTGATTGACTGCGTTTCTGCGTATTGTTGCTGTTCATATGCTGTTGTTTTACTTGATTGCTAGTTAAGGATGCAGCTCCCGAACGCGAACTCGCAAGTAACGCGTTTTCTGCTTGAGTCTGTGAACGCGTCTTACGCATTACAATTGCAATTCACTAATATGCTATGCAGCACAACAAACTATGTACCAATAGTCGACAGCAATTTATAGCGTTACAACAAATCTCAACTAATCACTTATTGTTAAGATTATAATCCATATAGTATTTACTTATAAAAAAGCAAATGTATGTTACGAAGATTTGCGTTGAATAAACAACTTGAAATATTTAATTTTCACATTTGTTAGATTTTCCTTTCACACTAAGCAGCAGATGTACCTTTAGTTAGTAACTCGCTTTTCCATAGTTTGCAATTAGTAAAGTCCAGTGTTTCAATATAGTAAAATCGAATTAAGAGTGCGTTGTTTCCGTTTATTATTAAGAATCGCACAACATCACGTGAAAAACGTACTTTCAAGATAGATAAGCTTATTAAAAGTTTTTTACTCTCTTTCTCTCTGCACAAGAACTACCCAGAGCAAATTTTATGTTGGTTTTTTTTATCCAAAACAGCCGATTTTATATATCTTTCAATCTGACGTTTTTTTTAATTACTCCACTTTTTCAAAAGCTATTGACATATCAATAAATGAATAGCAAGAAACAGCTGAGTAAAAACAAGATGTATAGTGTTGCTATTTAAAATACTTCCATGAAAATCACTATAGTGAAAAAATAATGGAAACAAATTAGCGAAACCTATTAAGATTAGATAATTTAAATTAACAGAATCAATTGAAAAGCTTGCTAACAAGACGAGTGATTATAATAGTTGTGTATTTACTTCAATTTTCGTTAAACTATTCGATAAACTAATATTATATGAACACGTATAACACAGAAATTTTACTAGGGCGGCAGTTTAATATTTAACTTCTTTACTCAATTGACTACGCGTTTATTCATTTGAATTGTAGATAACAAACTGAAAAAGTAGAAAAAACGTTCTCTCACTATTTATTTACCTATGTCATTTCTTGCATTTTCAGCTTTTTAGGGAGCGGGCTTAATCACAATTATATGTGAATCCTATTTTCGGGATGAGTCTTAAACTTTGCCGACTTTTTGTGAGATGTCGGGGGTATTTGCGAATCAATGGGCTCTGACACAATGAGGCATCATTTTCGTTTTCGGTTTGAACACAATAGGCAGCCGCAACATCGTATTGTTTATATGTAAGCAAAATCGTATGGTTTCAGAACCAAAATTAAGAAATCAATGTAACTATAAACAACAACTTCGCGAAAAGTAACAATAAGGCAATTAATATAAACAAGCTTGTTTATTGATTAGTGATAAAGTGGATTAACTAGATATATACATATATATTTTTGTGTATTGATTGATCTATAAATCAGCAATTACCATATCTTACTATCCAATAAACCAATTTGATAAAACCATTTTAAACCTAAAATAAATAGTCTTTTTTGCTTACTTTTCACTTTTTACAAATAATGCATGGTTTATTATCTGGACATACAAGCCACAAATCTATTGGCTTAGTCCATCTTAGTCCGTAAATTAAATAAACTATCGCAAATTTAAAATTGCGTTTATTTCTTATGTCTCTTTTCTATTTTATTTTATTTGTATCTATGCATGCAAAATCATATGACTGATCAATTCCCATAAAGTTTATGAAAAGTCGACAAAGTTGAAGTCCTAACCTAAAAATAGGAACAATGCCTCATAACTTAAAACCAAACGTATTCTATTTCATCGTAATTGCAAAAATCAAATTTCAAAATGTCCTACTTTGATAAATGTTCGTTTTTAAATTATTAAGGAAACAAACGAATGCGTTCTGTGACAGATTCAGCAACGAAAAATGATGCCTTTCCTAATGAAAAGTCTCTTAGGACACCTACCAAGCAGGTTATAAAAATATGCATTCATCTCCCCTTGTACGTCTCCTGAATAGTTTTATACAATTTTTATAGGCGTGGCATTCGATTTTACCCTATTTTCAAAAA
>NW_023998490.1:2345276-2355518 GCF_014805625.2 Glossina fuscipes | reverse complement strand
CTACATAATCAACTAGTGCGACAATATAACAAGACAGAAGAAAAATGAAACAGAACCATCGTAATCGTCTAAAAAACGAGTTAATATTATCCGAAGAAAATGAATCGGAAGAAGCGAGAGAGCCTTCCCCCGAGCACTAGATGAAGCATTAACGGCATCGGCAAGGGGAACGTGCATCAACTGAGTCATGTTAAATCGAATAGAAAGAAATGATGAATGATTACGCCAAAATTTCTCCTTTAGGGTTTTGTTTTTCGCACCGGCATTTATACAACTCTGAAGATTTTCGAATCATCGGCCAACACAATCGTAGTCGAGCGAAGAACTGTGAGCCGCCTTAAAACAAACAATGTTTTACAAATCAATTAAAAGGAACACACAAGTTGAATTCTGATAGAGCTTGAAAACATTTCAGTAAATTGTATTACTATTTGTGCTCACATTTTTATCAATAAATGCAAGTTTTCTTCAAATTCGTTAAAATCAAAAATAACTTAACTTTTATTGTTGATTTTCTGCCAAAAATTTAAAGAAAGCAAGCAGGTTTTCATATATCCGTTCAAATTTAAATCATCATTTTTAAACCTAAAAAGAATTACGTCTTCTGTTTACGTTTACATTTCACAACACTTACTTTCAAACTCTCAATTGCCAAAGCTTTCCGGTTTTCGAACGTTGTTATAGCTATATTGCCCGTGGCTTTATACTATTTACATCCTTGGACACCTCTTCACAACCAGGAATTTCGAACTTTCTTTCCGTCGTCCTTATAACTACTAGGTCCGGCTTATCTTCCACCGCCACGGAAGATATATATTTTTCTTTAATAGCTGATTTGTAATGAGGTCTTTCTCTACTGCACGGATGCAAGTGAAGGATTTGACACAGAAAATTAACATTAATATAAATTTGACTAATGAAAACCAATGCAATCGATTTACGTACAATTTCCATCTTGTGATTTTTGATTTATATCCTCTCTCAAGATGTCCTACGGACCACTCAAGATCATATGATCTCGGCGTGCACTCAACGACCTATCTGAGCAACTATAAGATCCATAGTCCAGCCGTATAATTCTTCATAGGAAAGGATCTTTAAACGCATTTGGTAATCATCCTGATTTTTCTTGACTGTTTCCACACTATCGTCTCGATAACCGGTTATACCTTCATCAATAGATAATAGCACCAATTCTAAGCCATAATTATAACGTTGATTCAAGAGTATTAAACTGAAAAACGAATGAGAGTAAAGTGAGCGACACTGTTTGTTATTCATTCTCATAAAAAAGAAAACTTACATATGAGCTAAGACGGTGGAGTCCTTGCCTCCGCTGGCTGCAATGGCTACTTTTATCCACTTTCAAATAAATTATTAGTTATTATGGTGTGATGAATGTCCAGCTCAAAAGCTCTGAAAAAACATTCTTTACACAACGCATCTCCGGTTTTAGGATGCTTAAGATGGATTTTTGGGTACATTAAAAAGTTTACAAATATAAATTAATATTTTTTTACCTTTAACACAATCCGATTTACACGTAATACGCATTTTTATATTTTTTATATTATAAACAATTAAGTATTTCACAAACTAGATAACACTTTGCACGTTTCTTCTTTGCACGCTCTAAAAGTTAGTTACGATATCGTTTGTTTATTGTCTGCGAGATTAGAAACTGTACTGTTATTGTTCACATATAGTATGGCAGCACTCTTCTTTTTTTTTTTCTTTAAAAGAAAAATATTTACGGATTGCCACAAAGAAAGCAAAAACAGAAAGAAAAGAACGAAAACTCTGGAAAATTTCCCGTAATAAGAACTTCTTCACAACATCTTTCTTTAAATATGTACAATTGACAATAAAAGGTTATTGAAAAAAAATAAATAAAAAGCTAAAAATACACTATCAAAGCATTTAAGAAGAAGGAGAATTATTTTCACAACGCAGTTGTTGAATGAAGAAAAAGGAAAAGAAAAATGCTGCCATCAATTTTTAAAATAAACTAAAGCGAAAGAACAACGAAAATATCTACGTCCATATATCAAAAATATTATTTGAATGGCGGTAATGGTGGAAAACCTGGCTATTCATTATAAAATTTGGCCTGTTCTGGGAGCATTTACTTGACAACATTGGGGGTTGCTGGCATTGTTATTGTAAAGTTTTGTTGATTTTCCTGAGGGGATTTCTGGCATTGCTGGCGTCCGTGTGACCAATTAATAATATATTTTATTTTTTTCAGACGAAGGAACATATTGTGGAAAAGTATGGCGGTGAAGAACATTGAAGAACATTTGCAAGCACCACCTAAATCGCTACTGTTGGCCCAAACTGAAGATTATATAGAGTATTCGCCTAGGGGCAAAGGAATGGAAAAACGAAAAGCTCGTAGTATATATGAGCATATTTATCTTAGTAATATCTTAGTAATATCTTAGTAATATATAAACTGGGATTATCTGGGAAAAATGAAAATCTCATATTAATCTCATGTGCTCAATAGTTTTATATAATTTTTATAGACGTGCCATTCGATTTTACCCTGTTTTGAAAAATTTAATGATAATTCTTTACATATATTCATACAAGTGCTTGAAATATAATATATAATCTTGTTTATATAATCTCCATATCGGAAGAGAGCAAAAGATCCGTGCAAAATATTCTAAAAGAATTTCAAGGCAATCTATATGAAAAGTATTATGAAACTGTACTAAAAGACACAAAAGCTGAAATATTGATTAAAAGGGCGTTTGGAATAACTGCAAACAGCAGTGCGCAAATAGCCAAAAAAACAGACTTTGAAGCGATGTGCAAAGAAATAAAATTGGACGAAGCTCCCAGCACTAGCAAATTTGCAGAAGTAGCTGCTCCAGTGGTGTACCGTGAACGGTATCCGCTTTCTTTAAATGCAAAATTAAACCACAGGCCTATACTGTCCAAATAATGGATTTTAGAAACACACCTTAAACGCATGTACAACGAACATAACCAAACATTTTCAATAAAGTTAAAAAAGGAAAGAAAAGCCACAATATGCTTTATTTATTTATTTATATGCTTTATTCACTACTACTGTTGCTACTTTTTGTTGTCAAATTGCCAATTTGTTTGTTTGTATAGAATTTCAAAAGATGTGTTTGATTGATTAGCAGAGGATTCGCATAGAGTATTACGTTCGTTCTGCCATTAGCCGAAAATTTAGCTACTGCTTTGTTTAATTTGATAATAAAAAAAAAAATGACGGTCTACTTTTAGGTTAACTTGTAAAATTATTATTATTATTATTATAAATTTAGCCAGAGAATAAATTCTAAGCCTAAAGTCTTAAAGGGTTAGCATCAAAAAAAACTCTACCGCACTTGAGATTTGAACTCACGACGTTGAGTTGAAAGTCCAGTATATATATAATTATATAAAAATATATTTTTATATATATTAATAAAGCTGTTTTAAATATATTTTAAAGCTATTATATAAATAAAGCTATTTATATTTAAATACAAAATATATAAATTAATATACAGCAACAGGAAATGCCAGTTTGATTTTCCCAATGACAAATCAAAGCAGTTGAAAAAGTGTTTAATTTGATAATAAAAAAAAAAAAATGACGGTCTACTTTTAGGTTAACTTGTAAAATTATTATTATTATTATTATAAATTTAGCCAGAGAATAAATTCTAAGCTTAAAGTCTTAAAGCGCTAGCATCAAAAAAAACTCTACCGCACTTGAGACTTGAACTCACGACGTTGAGTTGAAAGTCCAGTATGTATATAATTATATAAAAATATATTTTTATATATATTAATAAAGCTATTTTAAATATATTTTAAAGCTATTATATAAATAAAGCTATTTATATTTAAATACAAAATATATAAATTAATATACAGCAACAGGAAATGCCAGTTTGATTTTCC
This sequence comes from Glossina fuscipes, assembly GCF_014805625.2. Taxonomy (NCBI): domain Eukaryota; kingdom Metazoa; phylum Arthropoda; class Insecta; order Diptera; family Glossinidae; genus Glossina; species Glossina fuscipes. The sequence continues at coordinate 2,351,588 of NW_023998490.1, read as the reverse complement.
CAATGACAAATCAAAGCAGTTGAAAAAGTGCTTGTTGCTGTAAGCTCCAACTAGACGGATTCTTTTGATTATATTTTTGGTTATACGTTGTGGTTTGGGTTATGGCATGCTGTACTTGTTTCAACAGCATTTTTAAGGAACTCTACTAATTCGAGTGTTGAGGTCTCGGTTCGGGTGACCTAAAATTCAATTTTGGCTTTGATGACAACAAGCACTTTTTACGAAACATCGTTGGAACATTTAAAGTCGAATGCCCGGTTTGTTTGGATTCATCATTAAGACCCAACAATGTATCATTGGTCTGTTGACATGAAAATTGCTTTGAATCATCTTGAGGGAGAACCCACTGACTTAATACAATATTAGCATAATCGCTTCCCATCTCTCCACACCCTTCATCGTTTTCAAATTTTATATTCGACTTTTTCTCAGCTGCTGACAATTTGCCGCTCCATCTGGGGTAATCTCCTTCCTCTTTCCTGCTTGTTAAAGATGTGTTAAAAAGGCGTTTTTTCCCTTCCTCAGATATGACCACTTTCTTGCCATTCGCTGTTTGAAAACCTGCAGAAATAAAAAAAAAAGTATAAAAATCAGCATCAAAAAAGGTTAAAGAATCCATACCTTGGGTTATCTGTCTATTTGCTTGAAACTTAGATATATTGGGCAAGTTATTATTTTTATTATTATTGATCTTCTCGTTTTGATCTAGGATTTCTTGTGTGCTAATGGAGGCAAATAAGTGATCGTCATTTTCATCCCAATCATCATTTTTACTTATCCCAGTTTTACACTGTTTGGATGGCACTAATTTGATAAACAAATATCGTGATTTTATTCGTTCTCGAAAAAAAACATTAAAAGGATTCGCTAAGTGTTCTCACGTTCTCTCGTAATTAAGAGAGATGAAATGATTAGTATATCAATAAGTGAAGAGAATACGAATGAACAGTTAAACAAATGAAAATTTGGTTAATTTTAAGTTATGTTAGCGAGGACTCTTATTACTTATACAACTTAGTTTCTTGCGTTCCTTAATACTTGCTTTCTCTAGAAAATTGCAATTTGTAACTTTCCATATCCGGAGATAATTATTTTTTGATTCGTTGTTTTAAATTGCAAAAGACGTTTGAAGTTGTCGGTCGTGCTATATATTTTCTCAATAACATCACTCTATGAAATACGACTCTACTTACTCTGTGTGCCGAAAGAAAAAAGAGACTAAAACCGAACAACAATGAGTACTCTACACAATTTCTGAGGTAATTGTTTAAAAGCAAAGCGTTGCTTCTAAAATTTTTTACTCTTTGTTCTTAAAAAATTTTTCATTTAACGGAAGAATTCTAAATAATGTTAAAATCTATGGCATATGCTTCAATGGCTATTCCTGCCGTTCTCACCTTCGGTGTTTTTATTTCCTCGCAGCGGAAATATTAAGAGAGAGACTTATCTTCTACGGATACCATTTACCTCACTTTGGTCCTTTCAAATTGTAGATTACTCAACGCGAAAAGGAAATCCTTAGAAATCAAAACAAGACTTACATCACATTAATAAAGATTTTGCTAGTTTTCAATATGTGTGTATGGTCAGTTGGAATTATTTTTAGCACATAATATTTCTCCACCTTAGATGGATCTGGTAAACATTTCTACCAGGCTTCGAATTAACAGCGGCTTTATAAGATACAGATTTCATTTGTTATGAGTGGGGTTTTAAGTGATTAATAATAATTTCTAAACTAGTTTTGGTTCCTCAACTAGCCACACTAACTCTTAAAATGAACTAAATACCGAGTTAGTAGAGTACTTGTGTTAAGTTTTAGGTCACTGTGTTGAATATGCTTCTTTGCCTATTGGAAGTGAATACCTTTCTACTCAACGCTTAGATCGAATAAATGACAGAACCAATTAAACAAGTACAGGTATAGAACCTGTTCTGACATTGCAATATCAACCATCTCATATTTTTCACATCAGTGCTAAACATATCAATTTTTCAAATATAATGACACCAGTAATGGTTGACTCATAGTTTTCTAGCGCTATTGATAAATTTAACTTACCGGAGTGTACCTTTTTATAATTTCGTTAAGAAATATAAATTAAATAATACATTTTATTTACTTTCAATGCACTAACAAAACTTTTAACTGCTCTCTGACGAATACTTTTTAAATGAATATAACGCGCATCCAAAATATAAACTATAGAATTGCGTCATTGCCATAACGGAATAGTATTGTCCAGCAGAAAAGAATATGAACAATTTCTCTCAGTTAATGAATAAACAGTTTGCACATATAAAAGAAAACGTGAAAACATGAAAATAAATTTAACTGTAATTAGAATTTAGAAAAATCGCGCCAATTTGCCAATTGTTATGTTAGCTATTAAGCTCATTAGAGAAGTAATCGTCATCATAATCTACCGACGTAAAAAAGCAATTATTATTACAGCGATTTGTATTACCGCACAGAATGGGTAACGCAGGTAGTACAAATATGAATCGTCTTAAGTCGAGCGACTAAAAAGGAGAAAGAGATTACTCCAGCTGTAGCAGCAAATTGCCAGCAGCTGAGAAAAACGCGAATATAAAACTTGAAAACGATGAAGGAAGTGAAAGATGGGAAACGATTAAGTCAATGCACAGAGTCGCTTTTAATAAATAAATGGTTAAATGCCCAACTTAACAACTTAAATATTAACGCCAATCAGCTATGTTAAATGCCCAACTTAACCTACAAAAGGGATACAATTCTGTTAAATGCAAAGCCTATTTTCAGGTTAGGATTTCAACTTTGTCTACTTTTCATAAATTTCGTGGGAATTGATCAGTCATTTGATCTTGCATGCGTCCGTACAAATAAAAAAAATAGAAAAGAAGAATTAAGAGCAGTTTTAAATATACAATAGATTATTTAATTTATGTTAACTTTACACTAATGTACCTTTTCTTTATATCATGTGATTTGCCATTTTGACTTTACCATGTATTATTTGTAAAAACTCGAAAATAAGCAAAATAGTCTATTTATTTTAAGTTCAAAATGTATTCATCAAATTAGTTCATTGGACTGTAATAAATGGTAATTTCAGATTTATGGATCAATTAATAAACAAAAATATATCAATAACAACCTTGCTTACATTTGATGAACTTCTAAAGGGGGCTGACACAATGAGGCGTAAGTCAGCACTCTCCCATTTTAATTCATAGTCGCAACAATTCCGTTAAGAAAATAGAAAATTTCATTTCACGCAACTTCCTTATGGAGCATCTGTCTAAAGTTGACCTTCCTTCCGATTTATCGTCATTTCAAAGTGCCTTTCAGTCTGCTAGAACCAACTTTTCTGATATTGACTCCCTCTCACTTAAATCTCTCGCAAATACCAAGCTGCAAGGAAAAAATTGAGCAAATGTACCAATCCACCTTCAGCGAATATATGAAAACACCGAAAGAATGGAGGTCTGCAGTTAGAAATCCGAAAAGGCGAGAGCGATTACGATGAGAGAGTTATGTGGTAATGGCAATCCGCGTTTTTTCTGGAATTACTTAATGGTCACCGACATTTTAGTCGAAAACTAAGCGATTGTGCTGCGAGGAATGATCATGATAATAAAAGATGCTTGGATATGCTCAAGAGCTATATTCCAAATGTCAATCCGATTACAATACCTTCAATTCCTTTTAGTAGTCTCAACACACCCTTTTCTTTGCATGATCTAATGTATGTTTTGCATTCCAGAAAGAGGGCTACTGCTGCAGGTTGTGATGGAGTTAAGTACGACATGGTCAGAATACTATCTGGAGGAAGCTTAAGTATCCTCTTGCATGCAATTAACGACTGCTGCTCTATTAACTTTATATCTTGAGATCTGCGATGTACCAAAATAGTTCCCATTCCTAAGGCAGATGAAGCCTTATGCTTTAAGTGACTTCAAACCAATATCTGTATTCATAAAGATTATTACCTCATGGTTAAGGAGAGACTAATGGATTTTTTGAAAACTGAGAACATTATTCCAGCTCTTATGCCTATCAAAAACGCTAATCTACAAATATGTGCGTTAACGAACTAGCTTTTCTCATAGCTAGCTTAAAAAAAGCTGATAAAGTGGTTGTTATGCTTTCTCTGGACGTCAGCAAACCTAATTAAGCTTGGTAGAATTCTCTTAAACTTTTTAATTCGTCTTCAAATACTAAATTTTTTATCCAAGCGTGTGTCGGTGGTAAGTACAGAAAAAATTGCAATATACAGTAGTATTCCACAAGGCAGTTGTTTAAGCCACATACTCTTCAATCTATACAGAGCTATTTTGCATGGTCTTCAAGATGACAAAACTCATATTTTTCAATATGCAGATGATTTCCTAACTGTATCTGCGGATTCATCTTTTTCGGCTGTGAATAATCTCTCGATAAAAGCTAGTTTGTTTTTAGATGCATGCGCCGATTTTAATTTATATTTTAACACCAGCAAAATAATTACTATTTATTTCGCCAAAGGTTCTAAACGCGAAATCAAGCTCTTCATTAAAGAAAGTAAAGTTGATCAGGTGAAATCTCTTCGATTTCTTGGTAGAATTTTAAATGATAGCCTAACCCTTCGTGGAAGTTATAAGAAAGCCTTGACTAACAATTAGTCAGGCTTGCCTCCCAAAAAAGCTTTAACTGTATACAAAGCTTCAGTCAGGTCCAAAATAAATTAAGAAATATTTTGAGAAACTTATACAAACAATTGAAAATCGAATCCTAAAACATTGTACTGGACTGACCTCCTCAACTCCTCAACATATTGTCAATGTCATATCTGGTGAGTGGCCCGTTTCCGAAGGAGCTTTTTTTTCACTGCCAAAGAGATAATTTAGATCAACGTGATGAGTTCTTCCTTTTTTCAGAAAGTTATATCTCTCAGTGATACTATCTCTTATAGCTGCACTTTCTGCTATTACAAACTTCGTGGTGTTTTTGATAAGATAAGATTCAATTCCTCTCTGGAATATTATTACCAACAAATGTAGAGTCTTCATGAACATTCTCGAATCGATCTCCACCTCAAAACAAAATGTCAATTTCTCTTGCATGAGGATGTTATGCCAAGAAAAGCTCCTTCTTTATTACAACAACGACTACGACAGTTCCGTCGGACATAATGTATCTGGCTTCGAGGTTGTAAAACATCTATCTAAAACAGTACATCGAGTCGAAGTGGCGGAGGAACTTTTCTCGACTTTTATTGAGTTGCTTGCCATCAGATATGCTATTAAGGTGGCTATTACTGATGGTATCAAGAGAAAGGGTGTTTTTTCGGATAGCAAGTCAGCTCTACTTCTAATAAAAAAAAGAGATGCAGAAAATCAATATGTGTTTGACATACACAGGATGTTGCATGGATCTCAAGTAGATGATCGTCACCTTGTTTGAATACCTGGGCACTGGAGTTCTTTTTTTTTTAAATTCAAAAGCCGACTTTCATGCAAAAAGGGCTCTAGTTGATGGAAAAATGTTGTCCATCAAATACACTCCAATGAAGCAATGCGCTCAATTCGCGACCACATCCTTCAACAGCTAAATGACGAATTTAAAGAGATTGAGCTTGTTTAATCGAATCGACTTTTCTATAAAATAAATCCCACATTTCAATTTAAACCCTTTTCTATAGCTTCTTGTAATTCCAGGGAAATCAAAATTCTTTATAGACTCATGAGTGGTCATACTTATGATAAAGTACATTTAAAAATGATTCGTGCTATACCATGTAATAATTGTAAAGTTTGCAATGTGTTCGAGTCTATTGAGCATCTAATTTTTAGATGATGGATGTTATAGATTCTTTTAGCTTCTTCAAGTTATTTGATGATTAGCTCGATCTCTTTGTAGCAAAAAATATACTTCATCTCGGGGAACTAACTTGCTTTATTAGAAAAGCGAATTTATCGTTTTAAGTCATTTTCTATTACTATGGTATTCCTTTTTCGTTTTCATCCAAAGATTGCAACATTGTATGACTTTTAACAGACCAACCAGTACAATTACACACACACACACAATTGCACTTAGCATACCGGCTCCAATTATTACAGCCGTTCTTTTTTTCCCGCGTTTTATATATATTTCTGGCTAAAAAATTACGAAAGTTTATTGTCTGGACATATAAGTCACAAAACTGTTGGCTTAGTCTATCTCCACACAAATAAAAAAAGAAGAATTTCTTTTTCAAAAGTATGCCAGAAAGATATAGAATTATTAGACGTTTTAGAACATCTGGAGACTAATGACAATAACAATAAAAATATATAATATATAATATA